>NW_027554235.1:0-82148 GCF_045843805.1 Urocitellus parryii
AGGACAGAAACCATAGCCATAGAACTTGGAACTACATTATTGTGCCAAGTTTCAAAGAGCTAGCACAAACCTTGTTTGATTTAGAGTTCCAAATACATGTATCCCTATAGCAGAAAACAGAGTGAAACCTAAACATGAAAACGGTTACTGCAAAGGAATGGTTTAACCTAGAAGAAGGAAATTTGGTGAGCCAAGTGGGACTGATGTACTGATGATTACCTGCAAGTATCATCAAGATTGGGTGAAAAAAATGTTTGCTGAGATTTCAGGAACTCGTAGTTTTTTGGAAGCATGGCAACCCCTTTCAATGAAAGTGATTCTCGTCAGTCTCTGCTTGGGGCTACATCAATAGGACACAAACCATCACGATAGAACTTGGAACTACATTATTGGGCCAAGTTTCAAAGAGCTAGCACAAACGGTGTTTGATTTAGAGTTCCAACTACAAGTATCCATATAGGAGAAAACAGAGTGTATCCTAAACATGAAAACGGTTACTGCAAACGAACGGTTTAAACTAGAAGAACGAAATTTGGTGAGCCAAATGGGATTGGTGTACTGATCATTACCAGCAAGTATCATCACGATTGGGTGAAAAAATGTTTCCTGAGATTTCCGGAAACTCGTAGTTTTTTGGAAGCTTGGCAACCCCTTTCAATGAAAGTGATTCTCGTCAGTCTCTGCTTGGGGCTACACCCATAGGACAGAAACCATAGCCATAGAACTTGGAACTACATTATTATGCCAAGTTTCTAAGAGCTAGCACAAACGGTGTTTGATTTAGAGTTCCAAATACATGTATCCATATAGGAGAAAACAGAGTGAAACCTAAACATGAAAACGGTTACTGCAAAGGAACGGTTTAACCTAGAAGAACGAAATTTGGTGAGCCAAGTGGGACTGCTGTACTGATCATTACCTGCAAGTATCATCAAGATTGGGTGAAAAAAATGTTTGCTGAGAATTCAGGAAACTCGTAGTTTTTTGGAAGCTTGGCAACCCCTTTCAATGAAAGTGATTCTCGTCAGTCTCTGCTTGGGGCTACTTCCATAGGACACAAACCATAGCCATAGAACTTGGAACTACATTATTGTGCCAAGTTTCAAAGAGCTAGCACAAACCGTGTTTGATTTAGAGTTCCAACTACATGTATCCATATAGGAGAAAACAGAGTGAAACCTAAAGATGAAAACGGTTACTGCAAAGGAACGGTTTAACCTAGAAGAACGAAATTTGGTGAGCCAAGTGGGACTGGTGTACTGATCATTACCTGGAAGTATCATCAAGATTGGGTGAAAAAATGTTTGCTGAGAATTCAGGAAACTCGTAGTTTTTTGGACGCTTGGCAACCCCTTTCAATGAAAGTGATTCTCGTCAGTCTCTGCTTGGGGCTACTTCCATAGGACACAAACCATAACCATAGAACTTGGAACTACATTATTGTGCCAAGTTTCAAAGAGCTAGCACAAACCGTGTTTGATTTAGAGTTCCAACTACATGTATCCATATAGGAGAAAACAGAGTGAAACCTAAACATGAAAACGGTTACTGCAAAGGAACGGTTTAACCTAGAAGAACGAAATTTGGTGAGCCAAGTGGGATTGGTGTACTGATTATTACCTGCAAGTATCATCACGATTGGGTGAAAGAATGTTTGCTGAGATTTCCAGAAACTCGTAGTTATTTGGAAGCTTGGCAACCCCTTTCAATGAAAGTGATTCTCGTCAGTCTCTGCTTGGGGCTACTTCCATAGGACACAAACCATAGCCATAGAACTTGGAACTACATTATTGTGCCAAGTTTCAAAGAGCTAGCACAAACCGTGTTTGATTTAGAGTTCTAAATACATGTATCCATTTAGGAGAAAACAGAGTGAAACCTAAACATGAAAACGGTTACTGCAAAGGAACGGTTTAACGTAGAAAAACGAAATTTGGTGAGCCAAGTGGGACTGCTGTACTGATCATTACCTGCAAGTATCATCAAGATTGGGTGAAAAAAATGTTTGCTGAGAATTCAGGAAACTCGTAGTTGTTTGGAAGCTTGGCAACCCCTTTCAATGAAAGTGATTCTCGTCAGTCTCTGCTTGGGGCTACATCCATAGGACAGAAACCATAGCCATAGAACTTGGAACTACCTTATTATGCCAAGTTTCTAAGAGCTACCACAAACCGTGTTTGATTTAGAGTTCCAAATACATGTATCCATATAGGAGAAAACAGAGTGAAACCTAAACATGAAAACGGTTACTGCAAAGGAACGGTTTAACCTAGAAGAACGAAATTTGGTGAGCCAAGTGGGATTGGTGTACTGATCATTACCTGCAAGTATCATCACGATTGGGTGAAAAAATGTTTGCTGAGATTTCCGGAAACTCGTAGTTTTTTGGAAGCTTGGCAACCCCTTTCAATGAATGTGATTCTCGTCAGTCTCTGCTTGGGGCTACTTCCATAGGACACAAACCATAGCCATAGAACTTGGAACTACATTATTGTGCCAAGTTTCAAAGAGCTAGCACAAACCGTGTTTGATTTAGAGTTCTAAATACGTGTATCCATATATGAGAAAACAGTGTGAAACCTAAACATGAAAACGGTTACTGCAAAGGAACGGTTTAACCTAGAAGAACGAAATTTGGTGAGCCAAGTGGGACTGATGTACTGATCATTACCTGCAAGTATCATCAAGATTGGGTAAAAAAAAAATGTTTGCTGAGATTTCCGGAACCTCGTAGTTTTTTGGAAGCATGGCAACCCCTTTCAATGAAAGTGATTCTCGTCAGTCTCTGCTTGGGGCTACATCAATAGGACACAAACCATCACGATAGAACTTGGAAATACATTATTGTGCCAAGTTTCAAAGAGCTAGCACAAACGGTGTCTGATTTAGAGTTCCAACTACATGTATCCATATGGGAGAAAACAGAGTGAATCCTAAACATGAAAACGGTTACTGCAAAGGAACGGTTTAACCTAGAAGAACGAAATTAGGTGAGCCAAATGGGATTGGTGTACTGATCATTACCAGCAAGTATCATCACGATTGGGTGAAAAAATGTTTCCTGAGATTTACGGAAACTCGTAGTTTTTTGGAAGCTTGGCAACCCCTTTCAATGAAAGTGATTCTCGTCAGTCTCTGCTTGGGGCTACTTCCATAGGACACAAACCATAGCCATAGAACTTGGAACTACATTATTATGCCATGTTTGTAAGAGCTAGCACAAACCGTGTTTGATTTAGAGTTCCAAATACATGTATCCATATAGGAGAAAACAGAGTGAAACCTAAAGATGAAAACGGTTACTGCAAAGGAACGGTTTAACCTAGAAGAACGAAATTTGGTGAGCCAAGTGGGACTGCAGTACTGATCATTACCTGCAAGTATCATCAAGATTGGGTGTAAAAAATGTTTGCTGAGAATTCAGGAAACTCGTAGTTTTTTGGAAGCTTGGCAACCCCTTTCAATGAAAGTGATTCTCGTCAGTCTCAGCTTGGGGCTACTTCCATAGGACACAAACCATAGCCATAGAACTTGGAACTACATTATTGTGCCAAGTTTCAAAGAGCTAGCACAAACCGTGTTTGATTTAGAGTTCCAACTACATGTATCCATATAGGAGAAAACAGAGTGAAACCTAAACATGAAAACGGTTACTGTAAAGGAACGGTTTAACCTAGAAGAACGAAATTTGGTGAGCCAAGTGGGATTGGTGTACTGATCATTACGTTGAAGTATCATCAAGATTGGGTGAAAAAATGTTTGCTGAGAATTCAGGAAACTCGTAGTTTTTTGGAAGCTTGGCAACCCATTTCAATGAAAGTGATTCTCGTCAGTCTCTGCTTGGGGCTACTTCCATAGGACACAAACCATAGCCATAGAACTTGGAACTACATTATTGTGGCAAGTTTCAAAGAGCTAGCACAAGCCGTGTTTGATTTAGAGTTCTAAATACATGTATCCATATAGGAGAAAACAGAGTGAAACCTAAACATGAAAACGGTCACTGCAAAGGAACGGTTTAACCTAGAAGAACGAAATTTGGTGAGCCAAGTGGGACTGCTGTACTGATCATTACCTGCACGTATCATCACGATTGGGTGAAAAAATGTTTGCTGAGATTTCCGGAAACTCGTAGCTTTTTGGAAGCTTGGCAACCCCTTTCAATAAAGTGATTCTCGTCAGTCTCTGCTTGGGGCTACTTCCATAGGACACAAACCACAGCCATAGAACTTGGAACTACATTATTGTGCCAAGTTTCAAAGAGCTAGCACAAACGGTGTTTGATTTAGAGTTCCAACTACATGTATCCATATAGGAGAAAACAGAGTGAAACCTAAACATTAAAACGGTTACTGCAAAGGAACGGTTTAACCTAGAAGAACGAAATTTGGTGAGCCAAATGGGATTGGTGTACTGATCATTACCTGCAAGTATCATCACGATTGGGTGAAAAAATGTTTCCTGAGATTTCAGGAAACTCGTAGTTTTTTGGAAGCTTGGCAACCCCTTTCAATGAAAGTGATTCTCGTCAGTCTCTGCTTGGGCTACTTCCATAGGACACAAACCATAGCCATAGAACTTGGAACTACATTATTGTGCCAAGTTTCAAAGAGCTAGCACAAAACGTGTTTGATTTAGAGTTCTAAATACATGTATCCATATAGGAGAAAACAGAGTCAAACCTAAACATGAAAACGGTTACTGCAAAGGAACGGTTTAACCTAGAAGAACGAAACTTGGTGAGCCAAATGGGATTTGTGTATTGATCATTACCAGCAAGTATCATCACGATTGGGTGAAAAAATGTTTCCTGAGATTTCCGGAAACTCGTAGTTTTTTGGAAGCTTGGCAACCCCTTTCAATGAAAGTGATTCTCGTCAGTCTCTGCTTGGGGCTACATCCATAGGACAGAAACCATAGCCATAGTACTTGGAACTACATTATTATGCCAAGTTTCTAAGAGCTAGCACAAACCGTGTTTGATTTAGAGTTCCAAATACATGTATCCATATAGGAGAAAACAGAGTGCAACCTAAACATGAAAACGGTTACTGCAAAGGAACGGTTTAACCTAGAAGAACGAAATTTGGTGAGAGAAGTGGGACTGCTGTACTGATCATTACCTGCAAGTATCATCAAGATTGGGTGAAAAAAATGTTTGCTGAGAATTCAGGAAACTCGTAGTTTTTTGGAAGCTTGGCAACCCCTTTCAATGAAAGTGATTCTCGTCAGTTTCTGCTTGGGGCTACATCCATAGGACAGAAACCATAGCCATAGAACTTGGAACTACATTATTGTGCCAAGTTTCAAAGAGCTAGCACAAACCTTGTTTGATTTAGAGTTCCAAATACATGTATCCCTATAGCAGAAAACAGA
Source organism: Urocitellus parryii (assembly GCF_045843805.1). Lineage (NCBI taxonomy): Eukaryota > Metazoa > Chordata > Mammalia > Rodentia > Sciuridae > Urocitellus > Urocitellus parryii. The sequence continues at coordinate 5,377 of NW_027554235.1, forward strand.
GTGAAACCTAAACATGAAAACGGTTACTGCAAAGGAATGGTTTAACCTAGAAGAAGGAAATTTGGTGAGCCAAGTGGGACTGATGTACTGATGATTACCTGCAAGTATCATCAAGATTGGGTGAAAAAAATGTTTGCTGAGATTTCAGGAACTCGTAGTTTTTTGGAAGCATGGCAACCCCTTTCAATGAAAGTGATTCTCGTCAGTCTCTGCTTGGGGCTACATCAATAGGACACAAACCATCACGATAGAACTTGGAACTACATTATTGGGCCAAGTTTCAAAGAGCTAGCACAAACGGTGTTTGATTTAGAGTTCCAACTACAAGTATCCATATAGGAGAAAACAGAGTGTATCCTAAACATGAAAACGGTTACTGCAAACGAACGGTTTAAACTAGAAGAACGAAATTTGGTGAGCCAAATGGGATTGGTGTACTGATCATTACCAGCAAGTATCATCACGATTGGGTGAAAAAATGTTTCCTGAGATTTCCGGAAACTCGTAGTTTTTTGGAAGCTTGGCAACCCCTTTCAATGAAAGTGATTCTCGTCAGTCTCTGCTTGGGGCTACACCCATAGGACAGAAACCATAGCCATAGAACTTGGAACTACATTATTATGCCAAGTTTCTAAGAGCTAGCACAAACGGTGTTTGATTTAGAGTTCCAAATACATGTATCCATATAGGAGAAAACAGAGTGAAACCTAAACATGAAAACGGTTACTGCAAAGGAACGGTTTAACCTAGAAGAACGAAATTTGGTGAGCCAAGTGGGACTGCTGTACTGATCATTACCTGCAAGTATCATCAAGATTGGGTGAAAAAAATGTTTGCTGAGAATTCAGGAAACTCGTAGTTTTTTGGAAGCTTGGCAACCCCTTTCAATGAAAGTGATTCTCGTCAGTCTCTGCTTGGGGCTACTTCCATAGGACACAAACCATAGCCATAGAACTTGGAACTACATTATTGTGCCAAGTTTCAAAGAGCTAGCACAAACCGTGTTTGATTTAGAGTTCCAACTACATGTATCCATATAGGAGAAAACAGAGTGAAACCTAAAGATGAAAACGGTTACTGCAAAGGAACGGTTTAACCTAGAAGAACGAAATTTGGTGAGCCAAGTGGGACTGGTGTACTGATCATTACCTGGAAGTATCATCAAGATTGGGTGAAAAAATGTTTGCTGAGAATTCAGGAAACTCGTAGTTTTTTGGACGCTTGGCAACCCCTTTCAATGAAAGTGATTCTCGTCAGTCTCTGCTTGGGGCTACTTCCATAGGACACAAACCATAACCATAGAACTTGGAACTACATTATTGTGCCAAGTTTCAAAGAGCTAGCACAAACCGTGTTTGATTTAGAGTTCCAACTACATGTATCCATATAGGAGAAAACAGAGTGAAACCTAAACATGAAAACGGTTACTGCAAAGGAACGGTTTAACCTAGAAGAACGAAATTTGGTGAGCCAAGTGGGATTGGTGTACTGATTATTACCTGCAAGTATCATCACGATTGGGTGAAAGAATGTTTGCTGAGATTTCCAGAAACTCGTAGTTATTTGGAAGCTTGGCAACCCCTTTCAATGAAAGTGATTCTCGTCAGTCTCTGCTTGGGGCTACTTCCATAGGACACAAACCATAGCCATAGAACTTGGAACTACATTATTGTGCCAAGTTTCAAAGAGCTAGCACAAACCGTGTTTGATTTAGAGTTCTAAATACATGTATCCATTTAGGAGAAAACAGAGTGAAACCTAAACATGAAAACGGTTACTGCAAAGGAACGGTTTAACGTAGAAAAACGAAATTTGGTGAGCCAAGTGGGACTGCTGTACTGATCATTACCTGCAAGTATCATCAAGATTGGGTGAAAAAAATGTTTGCTGAGAATTCAGGAAACTCGTAGTTGTTTGGAAGCTTGGCAACCCCTTTCAATGAAAGTGATTCTCGTCAGTCTCTGCTTGGGGCTACATCCATAGGACAGAAACCATAGCCATAGAACTTGGAACTACCTTATTATGCCAAGTTTCTAAGAGCTACCACAAACCGTGTTTGATTTAGAGTTCCAAATACATGTATCCATATAGGAGAAAACAGAGTGAAACCTAAACATGAAAACGGTTACTGCAAAGGAACGGTTTAACCTAGAAGAACGAAATTTGGTGAGCCAAGTGGAACTGCTGTACTGATCATTACCTGCAAGTATCATCAAGATTGGGTGAAAAAATGTTTGCTGAGAATTCAGGAAACTCGTAGTTTTTTGGAAGCTTGGCAACCCCTTTCAATGAAAGTGATTCTCGTCAGTCTCTGCTTGGGGCTACTTCTATAGGACACAAACCATCACGATAGAACTTGGAACTACATTATTGTGCCAAGTTTCAAAGAGCTAGCACAAACCGAGTTTGATTTAGAGTTCCAACTACATGTATCCATATAGGAGAAAACAGAGTGAAACCTAAACATGAAAACGGTTAATGCAAAGGAACGGTTTAACCTAGAAGAACGAAATTTGGTGAACCTAGTGGGATTGGTGTACTGATCATTAAATGGAAGTATCATCAAGATTGGGTGAAAAAATATTTGCTGAGGTTTCAGGAAACTCGTAGTTTTTTGGAAGCGTGGCAACCCCTTTCAATGAAAGTGATTCTCGTCAGTCTCTGCTTGGGGCTACTTCCATAGGACACAAACCGTAGCCATAGAACATGGAACTATATTATTGTGCCATGTTTCAAAGAGCTAGCACAAACTGTGTTTGATTTAGACTTCCAACTACATCTATCCATATAGGAGAAAACAGAGTGAAACCTAAACATGAAAACGGTTACTGCAAAGGAACGGTTTAACCTAGAAGAACGAAATTTGGTGAGCCTAGTGGGATTGGTGTACTGATCATTAAATTTAAGTATCATAAAGATTGGGAGAAAAATGTTTGCTGAGATTTCAGGAAACTCCTAGTTTTTTGGAAGCTTGGAAAACCCTTTCAATGAAAGTGATTCTCGTCAGTCTCTGCTTGGGGCTACTTCCATAGGACACAAACCATAGCCATAGAACTTGGAACTACATTATTGTGCCAAGTTTCAAAGAGCTAGCACAAACCGTGTTTGATTTAGAGTTCCAACTACATGTATCCATATAGGAGAAAACAGAGTGAAACCTAAACATGAAATCGGATACTGCAAAGGAACGGTTTAACCTAGAAGAACGAAATTTGGTGAGCCAAGTGGGATTGGTGTACTGATCATTACCTGCAAGTATCATCACGATGGGGTGAAAAAATGTTTGCTGAGATTTCCGGAAACTCGTAGTTTTTTGGAAGCTTGGCAACCCCTTTCAATAAAGTGATTCTTGTCAGTCTCTGCTTGGGGCTACTTCCATAGGACACAAACCACAGCCATAGAACTTGGAACTACATTATTGTGCCAAGTTTCAAAGAGCTAGCACAAACCGTGTTTGATTTAGAGTTCCAACTACATGTATCCATATAGGAGAAAACAGAGTGAAACCTAAACATGAAAACGGTTACTGCAAAGGAACGGTTTAACCTAGAAGAACGAAATTTGGTGAGCCAAATGGGATTGGTGTACTGATCATTACCTGCAAGTATCATCACGATTGGGTGAAAAAATGTTTGCTGAGATTTCAGGAAACTCGTAGTTTTTTGGAAGCTTGGCAACCCCTTTCAATGAAAGTGATTCTCGTCAGTCTCTGCTTGGGGCTACATCCATAGGACAGAAACCATAGCCATAGTACTTGGAACTACATTATTATGCCAAGTTCTAAGAGCTAGCACAAACCGTGTTTGATTTAGAGTTCCATATACATGTATCCATATAGGAGAAAACAGAGTGCAACCTAAACATGAAAACGGTCACTGCAAAGGAACGGTTTAAACTAGAAGAACGAAATTTGGTGAGCAAAATGGGAATGGTGTACTGATCATTACCAGCAAGTATCATCACGATTGGGTGAAGAAATGTTTGCTGAGATTTCAGGAAACTCGTAGTTTTTTGGAAGCTTGGCAACCCCTTTCAATGAAAGTGATTCTCGTCAGTCTCTGCTTGGGGCTACATCCATAGGACAGAAACCATAGCCATAGAACTTGGAACTACATTATTATGCCAAGTTTCTAAGAGCTAGCACAAACCGTGTTTGATTTAGAGTTCCAAATACATGTATCCATTTAGGAGAAAACAGAGTGAAACCTAAACATGAAAACGGTTACTGCAAAGGAACGGTTTAACCTAGAAGAACGAAATTTGGTGAGCCAAGTGGGACTGCTGTACTGATCATTACCTGCAAGTATCATCAAGATTGGGTGAAAAAATGTTTGCTGAGAATTCAGGAAACTCGTAGTTTTTTGGAAGCTTGGCAACCCCTTTCAATGAAAGTGATTCTCGTCAGTCTCTGCTTGGGGCTACTTCCATAGGACACAAACCATACCCATAGAACTTGGAACTACATTATTGTGCCAAGTTTCAAAGAGCTAGCACAAACCGTGTTTGATTTAGAGTTCCAACTACATGTATCCATATAGGAGAAAACAGAGTGAAACCTAAACATGAAAACAGTTACTGCAAAGGAACGGTTTAACCTAGAAGAATGAAATTTGGTGAGCCAAGTGGGATTGGTGTACTGATCATTACCTGCAAGTATCATCACGATTGGGTGAAAGAATGTTTGCTGAGATTTCCGGAAACTCGTAGTTTTTTGGAAGGTTGGCAACCCCTTTCAATGAATGTGATTCTCGTCAGTCTCTGCTTGGGGCTACTTCCATAGGACACAAACCATAGCCATAGAACTTGGAACTACATTATTGTGCCAAGTTTCAAAGAGCAAGCACAAACCGTGTTTGATTTAGAGTTCCAAATACATGTATCCATATAGCAGAAAACAGAGTGAAACCTAAACATGTAAACGGTTACTGCAAAGGAACGGTTTAACCTAGAAGAACGAAATTTGGTGAGCCAAGTGGGACTGCTCTACTAATCATTACCTGCAAGTATCATCAAGATTGGGTGAAAATAATGTTTGCTGAGATTTCCGGAAACTCGTAGTTTTTTGGAAGCATGGCAACCCCTTTCAATGAAAGTGATTCTCGTCAGTCTCTGCTTGGGGCTACATCAATAGGACAAAAACCATCACGATAGAACTTGGAACTACATTATTGTGCCAAGCTTCAAAGAGCTAGCACAAACGGTGTTTGATTTAGAGTTCCAACTACATGTATCCATATAGGAGAATGCAGAGTGAATCCTAAACATGAAAACGGTTACTGCAAAGGAACGGTTTAACCTAGAAGAACGAAATTTGGTGAGCCAAATGGGATTGGTGTACTGATCATTACCAGCAAGTATCATCACGATTGGGTGAAAAAATGTTTCCTGAGATTTCCGGAAACTCGTAGTTTTTTGGAAGCTTGGCAACCCCTTTCAATGAAAGTGATTCTCGTCAGTCTCTGCTTGGGGCTACATCCATAGGACAGAAACCATAGCCATAGTACTTGGAACTACATTATTATGCCAAGTTTCTAAGAGCTAGCAAAAACCGTGTTTGATTTAGAGTTCCAAATACATGTATCCATATTGGAGAAAACAGAGTGCAACCTAAACATGAAAACGGTCACTGCAAAGGAACGGTTTAAACTAGAAGAACGAAATTTGGTGAGCCAAATGGGATTGGTGTAATGATCATTACCAGCAAGTATCATCACGATTGGGTGAAAAAATGTTTCCTGAGATTTCCGGAAACTCGTAGTTTTTTGGAAGCTTGGCAACCCCTTTCAATGAAAGTGATTCTCGTCAGTCTCTGCTTGGGGCTACATCCATAGGACAGAAACCATAGCCATAGAACTTGGAACTACATTATTATGCCAAGATTCTAAGAGCTAGCACAAACCGTGTTTGATTTAGAGTTCCAAATACATGTATCCATTTAGGAGAAAACAGAGTGAAACCTAAACATGAAAACGGTTACTGCAAAGGAACGGTTTAACCTAGAAGAACGAAATTTGGTGAGCCAAGTGGGACTGCTGTACTGATGATTACCTGCAAGTATCATCAAGATTGGGTGAAAAAAATGTTTGCTGAGAATTCAGGAAACTCGTAGTTTTTTGGAAGCTTGGCAAACCCTTTCAATGAAAGTGATTCTCGTCAGTCTCTGCTTGGGGCTACATCCATAGGACACAAACCATAGCCATAGAACTTGGAACTACATTATTATGCCATGTTTCTAAGAGCTAGCACAAACCTTGTTTGATTTAGAGTTCCAAATACATGTATCCATATAGCAGAAAACAGAGTGAAAAATAAACATGAAAACGGTTACTGCAAAGGAACGGTTTAACCTAGAAGAACGAAATTTGGTGAGCCAAGTGGGACTGCTGTACTGATCATTACCTGCAAGTATCATCAAGATTGGGTGAAAAAATGTTTGCTGAGATTTCAGGAAACTCGTAGTTTTTTGGAAGCATGGCAACCCCTTTCAATGAAAGTGATTCTCGTCAGTCTCTGCTTGGGGCTACATCAATAGGACACAAACCATCACGATAGAACTTGGAACTACATTATTGTGCCAAGCTTCAAAGAGCTAGCACAAACGGTGTTTGATTTAGAGTTCCAACTACATGTATCCATATAGGAGAATACAGAGTGAATCCTAAACATGAAAACGGTTACTGCAAAAGAACGGTTTAACCTAGAAGAACGAAATTTGGTGAGCCAAATGGGATTGGTGTACTGATCATTACCAGCAAGTATCATCACGATTGGGTGAAAAAATGTTTCCTGAGATTTCCGGAAACTCTGTAGTTTTTTGGAAGCTTGGCAACCCCTTTCAATGAAAGTGATTCTCGTCAGTCTCTGCTTGGGGCTACATCCATAGGACAGAAACCATAGCCATAGAAATGGAACTACATTATTATGCCAAGTTTCTAAGAGCTAGCACAAACCGTGTTTGATTTAGAGTTCCAAATACATGTATCCATATAGGAGAAAACAGAGTGAAACCTAAACATGAAAACGGTTACTGTAAAGGAACGGTTTAACCTAGAAGAACGAAATTTGGTCAGCCAAGTGGGACTGGTGTACTGATCATTACCTGGAAGTATCATCATGATTGGGTGAAAAAATGTTTGCTGAGAATTCAGGAAACTCGTAGTTTTTGGAAGCTTGGCAACCCCTTTCAATGAAAGTGATTCTCGTCAGTCTCTGCTTGGGGCTACATCCATAGGACAGAAACCATAGCCATAGTACTTGGAACTACATTATTATGCCAAGTTCTAAGAGCTAGCACAAACCGTGTTTGATTTAGAGTTCCATATACATGTATCCATATAGGAGAAAACAGAGTGCAACCCTAAACATGAAAACGGTCACTGCAAAGGAACGGTTTAAACTAGAAGAACGAAATTTGGTGAGCAAAATGGGAATGGTGTACTGATCATTACCAGCAAGTATCATCACGATTGGGTGAAGAAATGTTTGCTGAGATTTCAGGAAACTCGTAGTTTTTTGGAAGCTTGGCAACCCCTTTCAATGAAAGTGATTCTCGTCAGTCTCTGCTTGGGGCTACATCCATAGGACAGAAACCATAGCCATAGAACTTGGAACTACATTATTATGCCAAGTTTCTAAGAGCTAGCACAAACCGTGTTTGATTTAGAGTTCCAAATACATGTATCCATTTAGGAGAAAACAGAGTGAAACCTAAACATTGAAAACGGTTACTGCAAAGGAACGGTTTAACCTAGAAGAACGAAATTTGGTGAGCCAAGTGGGACTGCTGTACTGATCATTACCTGCAAGTATCATCAAGATTGGGTGAAAAAATGTTTGCTGAGAATTCAGGAAACTCGTAGTTTTTGGAAGCTTGGCAACCCCTTTCAATGAAAGTGATTCTCGTCAGTCTCTGCTTGGGGCTACTTCCATAGGACACAAACCATACCCATAGAACTTGGAACTACATTATTGTGCCAAGTTTCAAAGAGCTAGCACAAACCGTGTTTGATTTAGAGTTCCAACTACATGTATCCATATAGGAGAAAACAGAGTGAAACCTAAACATGAAAACAGTTACTGCAAAGGAACGGTTTAACCTAGAAGAATGAAATTTGGTGAGCCAAGTGGGATTGGTGTACTGATCATTACCTGCAAGTATCATCACGATTGGGTGAAAGAATGTTTGCTGAGATTTCCGGAAACTCGTAGTTTTTTGGAAGGTTGGCAACCCCTTTCAATGAATGTGATTCTCGTCAGTCTCTGCTTGGGGCTACTTCCATAGGACACAAACCATAGCCATAGAACTTGGAACTACATTATTGTGCCAAGTTTCAAAGAGCAAGCACAAACCGTGTTTGATTTAGAGTTCCAAATACATGTATCCATATAGCAGAAAACAGAGTGAAACCTAAACATGTAAACGGTTACTGCAAAGGAACGGTTTAACCTAGAAGAACGAAATTTGGTGAGCCAAGTGGGACTGCTCTACTAATCATTACCTGCAAGTATCATCAAGATTGGGTGAAAATAATGTTTGCTGAGATTTCCGGAAACTCGTAGTTTTTTGGAAGCATGGCAACCCCTTTCAATGAAAGTGATTCTCGTCAGTCTCTGCTTGGGGCTACATCAATAGGACAAAAACCATCACGATAGAACTTGGAACTACATTATTGTGCCAAGCTTCAAAGAGCTAGCACAAACGGTGTTTGATTTAGAGTTCCAACTACATGTATCCATATAGGAGAATACAGAGTGAATCCTAAACATGAAAACGGTTACTGCAAAGGAACGGTTTAACCTAGAAGAACGAAATTTGGTGAGCCAAATGGGATTGGTGTACTGATCATTACCAGCAAGTATCATCACGATTGGGTGAAAAAATGTTTCCTGAGATTTCCGGAAACTCGTAGTTTTTTGGAAGCTTGGCAACCCCTTTCAATGAAAGTGATTCTCGTCAGTCTCTGCTTGGGGCTACATCCATAGGACAGAAACCATAGCCATAGTACTTGGAACTACATTATTATGCCAAGTTTCTAAGAGCTAGCAAAAACCGTGTTTGATTTAGAGTTCCAAATACATGTATCCATATAGGAGAAAACAGAGTGCAACCTAAACATGAAAACGGTCACTGCAAAGGAACGGTTTAAACTAGAAGAACGAAATTTGGTGAGCCAAATGGGATTGGTGTAATGATCATTACCAGCAAGTATCATCACGATTGGGTGAAAAAATGTTTCCTGAGATTTCCGGAAACTCGTAGTTTTTTGGAAGCTTGGCAACCCCTTTCAATGAAAGTGATTCTCGTCAGTCTCTGCTTGGGCTACATCCATAGGACAGAAACCATAGCCATAGAACTTGGAACTACATTATTATGCCAAGTTTCTAAGAGCTAGCACAAACCGTGTTTGATTTAGAGTTCCAAATACATGTATCCATTTAGGAGAAAACAGAGTGAAACCTAAACATGAAAACGGTTACTGCAAAGGAACGTTTAACCTAGAAGAACCGAAATTTGGTGAGCCAAGTGGACTGCTGTACTGATGATTACCTGCAAGTATCATCAAGATTGGGTGAAAAAAATGTTTGCTGAGAATTCAGGAAACTCGTAGTTTTTTGGAAGCTTGGCAAACCCTTTCAATGAAAGTGATTCTCGTCAGTCTCTGCTTGGGGCTACATCCATAGGACACAAACCATAGCCATAGAACTTGGAACTACATTATTATGCCATGTTTCTAAGAGCTAGCACAAACCTTGTTTGATTTAGAGTTCCAAATACATGTATCCATATAGCAGAAAACAGAGTGAAAAATAAACATGAAAACGGTTACTGCAAAGGAACGGTTTAACCTAGAAGAACGAAATTTGGTGAGCCAAGTGGGACTGCTGTACTGATCATTACCTGCAAGTATCATCAAGATTGGGTGAAAAAAATGTTTGCTGAGATTTCAGGAAACTCGTAGTTTTTTGGAAGCATGGCAACCCCTTTCAATGAAAGTGATTCTCGTCAGTCTCTGCTTGGGGCTACATCAATAGGACACAAACCATCACGATAGAACTTGGAACTACATTATTGTGCCAAGCTTCAAAGAGCTAGCACAAACGGTGTTTGATTTAGAGTTCCAACTACATGTATCCATATAGGAGAATACAGAGTGAATCCTAAACATGAAAACGGTTACTGCAAAAGAACGGTTTAACCTAGAAGAACGAAATTTGGTGAGCCAAATGGGATTGGTGTACTGATCATTACCAGCAAGTATCATCACGATTGGGTGAAAAAATGTTTCCTGAGATTTCCGGAAACTCGTAGTTTTTTGGAAGCTTGGCAACCCCTTTCAATGAAAGTGATTCTCGTCAGTCTCTGCTTGGGGCTACATCCATAGGACAGAAACCATAGCCATAGAAATGGAACTACATTATTATGCCAAGTTTCTAAGAGCTAGCACAAACCGTGTTTGATTTAGAGTTCCAAATACATGTATCCATATAGGAGAAAACAGAGTGAAACCTAAACATGAAAACGGTTACTGTAAAGGAACGGTTTAACCTAGAAGAACGAAATTTGGTCAGCCAAGTGGGACTGGTGTACTGATCATTACCTGGAAGTATCATCATGATTGGGTGAAAAAATGTTTGCTGAGAATTCAGGAAACTCGTAGTTTTTTGGAAGCTTGGCAACCCCTTTCAATGAAAGTGATTCTCGTCAGTCTCTGCTTGGGGCTACTTCCATAGGACACAAACCATAGCCATAGAACTTGGAACTACATTATTGTGCCAAGTTTCAAAGAGCTAGCACAAACCGTGTTTGATTTAGAGTTCTAAATACATGTATCCATATAGGAGAAAACAGAGTGAAACCTAAACATGAAAACGGTCACTGAAAAGGAACGGTTTAACCTAGAAGAACGAAATTTGGTGAGCCAAGTGGGACTGCTGTACTGATCATTACCTGCAAGTATCATCAAGATTGGGTGAAAAAAATGTTTGCTGAGAATTCAGGAAACTCGTAGTTTTTTGGAAGCTTGGCAACCCCTTTCAATGAAAGTGATTCTCGTCAGTCTCTGCTTGGGACTACTTCCATAGGACAACAACCATAGCCATAGAACTTGGAACTACATTATTGTGCCAAGTTTCAAAGAGCTAGCACAAACCGTGTTTGATTTAGAGTTCCAACTACATGTATCCATATAGGAGAAAACAGAGTGAAACCTAAACATGAAAACAGTTACTGCAAAGGAACGGTTTAACCTAGAAGAATGAAATTTGGTGAGCCAAGTGGGATTGGTGTACTGATCATTACCTGCAAGTATCATCACGATTGGGTGAAAGAATGTTTGCTGAGATTTCCGGAAACTCGTAGTTTTTTGGAAGGTTGGCAACCCCTTTCAATGAATGTGATTCTCGTCAGTCTCTGCTTGGGGCTACTTCCATAGGACACAAACCATAGCCATAGAACTTGGAACTACATTATTGTGCCAAGTTTCAAAGAGCTAGCACAAACGGTGTTTGATTAGAGCTCCAACTACATGTATCCATATAGGAGAAAACAGAGTGAATCCTAAACATGAAAACGGTTACTGCAAAGGAACGGTTTAACCTAGAAGAACGAAATTTGGTGAGCCAAATGGGATTGGTGTACTGATCATTACCAGCAAGTATCATCATGATTGGGTGAAAAAATGTTTCCTGAGATTTCCGGAAACTCGTAGTTTTTTGGAAGCTTGGCAACCCCTTTCAATGAAAGTGATTCTCGTCAGTCTTTGCTTGGGGCTACATCCATAGCACAGAAACCATAGCCATAGAACTTGGAACTACATTATTATGCCAAGTTTCTAAGAACTAGCACAAACTGTGTTTGATTTAGAGTTCCAAATACATGTGTCCATATAGGAGAAAACAGAGTGAAACCTAAACATGAAAACGGTTACTGCAAAGGAACGGTTTAACCTAGAAGAACGAAATTTGGTCAGCCAAGTGGGACTCCTGTACTGATCATTACCTGCAAGTATCATCAAGATTGGGTGAAAAAAATGTTTGCTGAGAATTCAGGAAACTCGTAGTTTTTGGAAGCTTGGCAACCCCGTTCAATGAAAGTGATTCTCGTCAGTCTCTGCTTGGGGCTACTTCCATAGGACACAAACCATAGCCATAGAACTTGGAACTACATTATTGTGCCAAGTTTCAAAGAGCTAGCACAAACCGTGTTTGATTTAGAGTTCCAACTACATGTATCCATATAGGAGAAAACAGAGTGAAACCTAAACATGAAAACGGTTACTGTAAAGGAACGGTTTAACCTAGAAGAACGAAATTTGGTGAGCCAAGTGGGATTGGTGTACTGATCATTACGTTGAAGTATCATCAAGATTGGGTGAAAAAATGTTTGCTGAGAATTCAGGAAACTCGTAGTTTTTTGGAAGCTTGGCAACCCATTTCAATGAAAGTGATTCTCGTCAGTCTCTGCTTGGGGCTACTTCCATAGGACACAAACCATAGCCATAGAACTTGGAACTACATTATTGTGCCAAGTTTCAAAGAGCTAGCACAAGCCGTGTTTGATTTAGAGTTCTAAATACATGTATCCATATAGGAGAAACCAGAGTGAAACCTAAACATGAAAACGGTCACTGCAAAGGAACGGTTTAACCTAGAAGAACGAAATTTGGTGAGCCAAATGGGATTGGTGTACTGATCATTACCAGCAAGTATCATCACGATTGGGTGAAAAAATGTTTCCTGAGATTTCCGGAAACTCGTAGTTTTTTGGAAGCTTGGCAACCCCTTTCAATGAAAGTGATTCTCGTCAGTCTCTGCTTGGGGCTACATCCATAGGACAGAAACCATAGCCATAGAACTTGGAACTACATTATTATGCCAAGTTTGTAAGAGCTAGCACAAACCGTGTTTGATTTAGAGTTCCAAATACATGTATCCATATAGGAGAAAACAGAGTGAAACCTAAACATGAAAACGGTTACTGCAAAGGAACGGTTTAACCTAGAAGAACGAAATTTGGTGAGCCAAGTGGGACTGCGGTACTGATCATTACCTGCAAGTATCATCAAGATTGGGTGAAAAAAATGTTTGCTGAGAATTCAGGAAACTCGTAGTTTTTTGGAACCTTTTCAACCCCTTTCAATGAAAGTGATTCTCGTCAGTCTCTGCTTGGGGCTACTTCCATACGACACAAACCATAGCCATAGAACTTGGAACTACATTATTGTGCCAAGTTTCAAAGAGCTAGCACAAACCGTGTTTGATTTAGAGTTCCAACTACATGTATCCATATAGGAGAAAACAGAGTGAAACCTAAACATGAAAACGGTTACTGTAAAGGAACGGTTTAACCTAGAAGAACGAAATTTGGTGAGCCAAGTGGGATTGGTGTACTGATCATTACGTTGAAGTATCATCAAGATTGGGTTAAAAAATGTTTGCTGAGAATTCAGGAAACTCGTAGTTTTTTGGAAGCTTGGCAACCCATTTCAATCAAAGTGATTCTCGTCAGTCTCTGCTTGGGGCTACACCCATAGGACAGAAACCATAGCCATAGAACTTGGAACTACATTATTATGCCAAGTTTCTAAGAGCTAGCACAAACGGTGTTTGATTTAGAGTTCCAAATACATGTATCCATATAGGAGAAAACAGAGTGAAACCTAAACATGAAAACGGTTACTGCAAAGGAACGGTTTAACCAAGAAGAACGAAATTTGGTGAGCCAAGTGGGACTGCTGTACTGATCATTACCTGCAAGTATCATCAAGATTGGGTGAAAAAAATGTTTGCTGAGAATTCAGGAAACTCGTAGTTTTTTGGAAGCTTGGCAACCCCTTTCAATGAAAGTGATTCTCGTCAGTCTCTGCTTGGGGCTTACTTCCATAGGACACAAACCATAACCATAGAACTTGGAACTACATTATTGTGCCAAGTTTCAAAGAGCTAGCACAAACCGTGTTTGATTTAGAGTTCCAACTACATGTATCCATATAGGAGAAAACAGAGTGAAACCTAAACATGAAAACGGTTACTGCAAAGGAACGGTTTAACCTAGAAGAACGAAATTTGGTGAGCCAAGTGGGATTGGTGTACTGATTATTACCTGCAAGTATCATCACGATTGGGTGAAAGAATGTTTGCTGAGATTTCCAGAAACTCGTAGTTATTTGGAAGCTTGGCAACCCCTTTCAATGAAAGTGGTTCTCGTCAGTCTCTGCTTGGGGCTACTTCCATAGGACACAAACCATAGCCATAGAACTTGGAACTACATTATTGTGCCAAGTTTCAAAGAGCTAGCACAAACCGTGTTTGATTTAGAGTTCTAAATACATGTATCCATTTAGGAGAAAACAGAGTGAAACCTAAACATGAAAACGGTTACTGCAAAGGAACGGTTTAACGTAGAAAAACGAAATTTGGTGAGCCAAGTGGGACTGCTGTACTGATCATTACCTGCAAGTATCATCAAGATTGGGTGAAAAAATGTTTGCTGAGAATTCAGGAAACTCGTAGTTGTTTGGAAGCTTGGCAACCCCTTTCAATGAAAGTGATTCTCGTCAGTCTCTGCTTGGGGCTACATCCATAGGACAGAAACCATAGCCATAGAACTTGGAACTACCTTATTATGCCAAGTTTCTAAGAGCTAGCACAAACCGTGTTTGATTTAGAGTTCCAAATACATGTATCCATATAGGAGAAAACAGAGTGAAACCTAAACATGAAAACGGTTACTGCAAAGGAACGGTTTAACCTAGAAGAACGAAATTTGGTGAGCCAAGTGGAACTGCTGTACTGATCATTACCTGCAAGTATCATCAAGATTGGGTGAAAAAATGTTTGCTGAGAATTCAGGAAACTCGTAGTTTTTTGGAAGCTTGGCAACCCCTTTCAATGAAAGTGATTCTCGTCAGTCTCTGCTTGGGGCTACTTCTATAGGACACAAACCATCACGATAGAACTTGGAACTACATTATTGTGCCAAGTTTCAAAGAGCTAGCACAAACCGATTTGATTTAGAGTTCCAACTACATGTATCCATATAGGAGAAAACAGAGTGAAACCTAAACATGAAAACGGTTAATGCAAAGGAACGGTTTAACCTAGAAGAACGAAATTTGGTGAACCTAGTGGGATTGGTGTACTGATCATTAAATGGAAGTATCATCAAGATTGGGTGAAAAAAATATTTGCTGCGGTTTCAGGAAACTCGTAGTTTTTTGGAAGCGTGGCAACCCCTTTCAATGAAAGTGATTCTCGTCAGTCTCTGCTTGGGGCTACTTCCATAGGACACAAACCGTAGCCATAGAACATGGAACTACATTATTGTGCCATGTTTCAAAGAGCTAGCACAAACAGTGTTTGATTTAGACTTCCAACTACATCTATCCATATAGGAGAAAACAGAGTGAAACCTAAACATGAAAACGGTTACTGCAAAGGAACGGTTTTAACCTAGAAGAACGAAATTTGGTGAGCCTAGTGGGATTGGTGTACTGATCATTAAATTTAAGTATCATAAAGATTGGGAGAAAAATGTTTGCTGAGATTTCAGGAAACTCCTAGTTTTTTGGAAGCTTGGCAAACCCTTTCAATGAAAGTGATTCTCGGCAGTCTCTGCTTGGGGCTACTTCCATAGGACACAAACCATAGCCATAGAACTTGGAACTACATTATTGTGCCAAGTTTCAAAGAGCTAGCACAAACCGTGTTTGATTTAGAGTTCCAACTACATGTATCCATATAGGAGAAAACAGAGTGAAACCTAAACATGAAAACGGTTACTGCAAAGAACGGTTTTAACCCTAGAAGAACGAAATTTGGTGAGCCAAGTGGGACTGGTGTACTGATCATTACCTGGAAGTATCATCAAGATTGGGTGAAAAAATGTTTGCTGAGAATTCAGGAAACTCGTAGTTTTTTGGAAGCTTGGCAACCCCTTTCAATGAAAGTGATTCTCGTCAGTCTCTGCTTGGGGCTACTTCCATAGGACACAAACCATAACCATAGAACTTGGAACTACATTATTGTGCCAAGTTTCAAAGAGCTAGCAACCGTGTTTGATTTAGAGTTCCAACTACATGTATCCATATAGGAGAAAACAGAGTGAAACCTAAACATGAAAACGGTTACTGCAAAGGAACGGTTTAACCTAGAAGAACGAAATTTGGTGAGCCAAGTGGATTGGTGTACTGATTATTACCTGCAAGTATCATCACGATTGGGTGAAAGAATGTTTGCTGAGATTTCCAGAAACTCGTAGTTATTTGGAAGCTTGGCAACCCCTTTCAATGAAAGTGATTCTCGTCAGTCTCTGCTTGGGGCTACTTCCATAGGACACAAACCATAGCCATAGAACTTGGAACTACATTATTGTGCCAAGTTTCAAAGAGCTAGCACAAACCGTGTTTGATTTAGAGTTCTAAATACATGTATCCATTTAGGAGAAAACAGAGTGAAACCTAAACATGAAAACGGTTACTGCAAAGGAACGGTTTAACGTAGAAAAACGAAATTTGGTGAGCCAAGTGGGACTGCTGTACTGATCATTACCTGCAAGTATCATCAAGATTGGGTGAAAAAAATGTTTGCTGAGAATTCAGGAAACTCGTAGTTGTTTGGAAGCTTGGCAACCCCTTTCAATGAAAGTGATTCTCGTCAGTCTCTGCTTGGGGCTACATCCATAGGACAGAAACCATAGCCATAGAACTTGGAACTACCTTATTATGCCAAGTTTCTAAGAGCTAGCACAAACCGTGTTTGATTTAGAGTTCCAAATACATGTATCCATATAGGAGAAAACAGAGTGAAACCTAAACATGAAAACGGTTACTGCAAAGGAACGGTTTTAACCTAGAAGAACGAAATTTGGTGAGCCAAGTGGAACTGCTGTACTGATCATTACCTGCAAGTATCATCAAGATTGGGTGAAAAAATGTTTGCTGAGAATTCAGGAAACTCGTAGTTTTTTGGAAGCTTGGCAACCCCTTTCAATGAAAGTGATTCTCGTCAGTCTCTGCTTGGGGCTACTTCTATAGGACACAAACCATCACGATAGAACTTGGAACTACATTATTGTGCCAAGTTTCAAAGAGCTAGCACAAACCGATTTGATTTAGAGTTCCAACTACATGTATCCATATAGGAGAAAACAGAGTGAAACCTAAACATGAAAACGGTTAATGCAAAGGAACGGTTTAACCTAGAAGAACGAAATTTGGTGAACCTAGTGGGATTGGTGTACTGATCATTAAATGGAAGTATCATCAAGATTGGGTGAAAAAATATTTGCTGCGGTTTCAGGAAACTCGTAGTTTTTTGGAAGCGTGGCAACCCCTTTCAATGAAAGTGATTCTCGTCAGTCTCTGCTTGGGGCTACTTCCATAGGACACAAACCGTAGCCATAGAACATGGAACTACATTATTGTGCCATGTTTCAAAGAGCTAGCACAAACAGTGTTTGATTTAGACTTCCAACTACATCTATCCATATAGGAGAAAACAGAGTGAAACCTAAACATGAAAACGGTTACTGCAAAGGAACGGTTTAACCTAGAAGAACGAAATTTGGTGAGCCTAGTGGGATTGGTGTACTGATCATTAAATTTAAGTATCATAAAGATTGGGAGAAAAATGTTTGCTGAGATTTCAGGAAACTCCTAGTTTTTTGGAAGCTTGGCAAACCCTTTCAATGAAAGTGATTCTCGGCAGTCTCTGCTTGGGGCTACTTCCATAGGACACAAACCATAGCCATAGAACTTGGAACTACATTATTGTGCCAAGTTTCAAAGAGCTAGCACAAACCGTGTTTGATTTAGAGTTCCAACTACATGTATCCATATAGGAGAAAACAGAGTGAAACCTAAACATGAAAACGGTTACTGCAAAGGAACGGTTTAACCTAGAAGAACGAAATTTGGTGAGCCAAGTGGGACTGGTGTACTGATCATTACCTGGAAGTATCATCAAGATTGGGTGAAAAAATGTTTGCTGAGAATTCAGGAAACTCGTAGTTTTTTGGAAGCTTGGCAACCCCTTTCAATGAAAGTGATTCTCGTCAGTCTCTGCTTGGGGCTACTTCCATAGGACACAAACCATAAACATAGAACTTGGAACTACATTATTGTGCCAAGTTTCAAAGAGCTAGCACAAACCGTGTTTGATTTAGAGTTCCAACTACATGTATCCATATAGGAGAAAACAGAGTGAAACCTAAACATGAAAACGGTTACTGCAAAGGAACGGTTTAACCTAGAAGAACGAAATTTGGTGAGCCAAGTGGGATTGGTGTACTGATTATTACCTGCAAGTATCATCACGATTGGGTGAAAGAATGTTTGCTGAGATTTCCAGAAACTCGTAGTTATTTGGAAGCTTGGCAACCCCTTTCAATGAAAGTGATTCTCGTCAGTCTCTGCTTGGGGCTACATCCATAGGACACAAACCATAGCCATAGAACTTGGAACTACATTATTGTGCCAAGTTTCAAAGAGCTAGCACAAACCGTGTTTGATTTAGAGTTCTAAATACATGTATCCATTTAGGAGAAAACAGAGTGAAACCTAAACATGAAAACGGTTACTGCAAAGGAACGGTTTAACGTAGAAAAACGAAATTTGGTGAGCCAAGTGGGACTGCTGTACTGATCATTACCTGCAAGTATCATCAAGATTGGGTGAAAAAAATGTTTGCTGAGAATTCAGGAAACTCGTAGTTTTTTGGAAGCTTGGCAACCCCTTTCAATGAAAGTGATTCTCGTCAGTCTCTGCTTGGGGCTACATCCATAGGACAGAAACCATAGCCATAGAACTTGGAACTACCTTATTATGCCAAGTTTCTAAGAGCTAGCACAAACCGTGTTTGATTTAGAGTTCCAAATACATGTATCCATATAGGAGAAAACAGAGTGAAACCTAAACATGAAAACGGTTACTGCAAAGGAACGGTTTAACCTAGAAGAACGAAATTTGGTGAGCCAAGTGGAACTGCTGTACTGATCATTACCTGCAAGTATCATCAAGATTGGGTGAAAAAATGTTTGCTGAGAATTCAGGAAACTCGTAGTTTTTTGGAAGCTTGGCAACCCCTTTCAATGAAAGTGATTCTCGTCAGTCTCTGCTTGGGGCTACTTCTATAGGACACAAACCATCACGATAGAACTTGGAACTACATTATTGTGCCAAGTTTCAAAGAGCTAGCACAAACCGAGTTTGATTTAGAGTTCCAACTACATGTATCCATATAGGAGAAAACAGAGTGAAACCTAAACATGAAAACGGTTAATGCAAAGGAACGGTTTAACCTAGAAGAACGAAATTTGGTGAACCTAGTGGGATTGGTGTACTGATCATTAAATGGAAGTATCATCAAGATTGGGTGAAAAAATATTTGCTGAGGTTTCAGGAAACTCGTAGTTTTTTGGAAGCGTGGCAACCCCTTTCAATGAAAGTGATTCTCGTCAGTCTCTGCTTGGGGCTACTTCCATAGGACACAAACCGTAGCCATAGAACATGGAACTACATTATTGTGCCATGTTTCAAAGAGCTAGCACAAACTGTGTTTGATTTAGACTTCCAACTACATCTATCCATATAGGAGAAAACAGAGTGAAACCTAAACATGAAAACGGTTACTGCAAAGGAACGGTTTAACCTAGAAGAACGAAATTTGGTGAGCCTAGTGGGATTGGTGTACTGATCATTAAATTTAAGTATCATAAAGATTGGGAGAAAAATGTTTGCTGAGATTTCAGGAAACTCCTAGTTTTTTGGAAGCTTGGCAAACCCTTTCAATGAAAGTGATTCTCGGCAGTCTCTGCTTGGGGCTACTTCCATAGGACACAAACCATAGCCATAGAACTTGGAACTACATTATTGTGCCAAGTTTCAAAGAGGTAGCACAAACCGTGTTTGATTTAGAGTTCCAACTACATGTATCCATATAGGAGAAAACAGAGTGAAACCTAAACATGAAATCGGATACTGCAAAGGAACGGTTTAACCTAGAAGAACGAAATTTGGTGAGCCAAGTGGGATTGGTGTACTGATCATTACCTGCAAGTATCATCACGATGGGGTGAAAAAATGTTTGCTGAGATTTCCGGAAACTCGTAGTTTTTTGGAAGCTTGGCAACCCCTTTCAATAAAGTGATTCTTGTCAGTCTCTGCTTGGGGCTACTTCCATAGGACACAAACCACAGCCATAGAACTTGGAACTACATTATTGTGCCAAGTTTCAAAGAGCTAGCACAAACCGTGTTTGATTTAGAGTTCCAACTACATGTATCCATATAGGAGAAAACAGAGTGAAACCTAAACATGAAAACGGTTACTGCAAAGGAACGGTTTAACCTAGAAGAACGAAATTTGGTGAGCCAAATGGGATTGGTGTACTGATCATTACCTGCAAGTATCATCACGATTGGGTGAAAAAATGTTTGCTGAGATTTCAGGAAACTCGTAGTTTTTTGGAAGCTTGGCAACCCCTTTCAATGAAAGTGATTCTCGTCAGTCTCTGCTTGGGGCTACATCCATAGGACAGAAACCATAGCCATAGTACTTGGAACTACATTATTATGTAAAGTTCTAAGAGCTAGCACAAACCGTGTTTGATTTAGAGTTCCATATACATGTATCCATATAGGAGAAAACAGAGTGCAACCTAAACATGAAAACGGTCACTGCAAAGGAACGGTTTAAACTAGAGGAACGAAATTTGGTGAGCAAAATGGGAATGGTGTACTGATCATTACCAGCAAGTGTCATCACGATTGGGTGAAAAAATGTTTCCTGAGATTTCCGGAAACTCGTAGTTTTTTGGAAGCTTGGCAACCCCTTTCAATGAAAGTGATTCTCGTCAGTCTCTGCTTGGGGCTACATCCATAGGACAGAAACCATAGCCATAGAACTTGGAACTACATTATTATGAAAAGTTTCTAAGAGCTAGCACAAACCGTGTTTGATTTAGAGTTCCAAATACATGTATCCATTTAGGAGAAAACAGAGTGAAACCTAAACATGAAAACGGTTACTGCAAAGGAACGGTTTAACCTAGAAGAACGAAATTTGGTGAGCCAAGTGGGACTGCTGTACTGATCATTACCTGCAAGTATCATCAAGATTGGGTGAAAAAATGTTTGCTGAGAATTCAGGAAACTCGTAGTTTTTTGGAAGCTTGGCAACCCCTTTCAATGAAAGTGATTCTCGTCAGTCTCTGCTTGGGGCTACTTCCATAGGACACAAACCATAGCCATAGAACTTGGAACTACATTATTGTGCCAAGTTTCAAAGAGCTAGCACAAACCGTGTTTGATTTAGAGTTCCAACTACATGTATCCATATAGGAGAAAACAGAGTGAAACCTAAACATGAAAACAGTTACTGCAAAGGAACGGTTTAACCTAGAAGAATGAAATTTGGTGAGCCAAGTGGGATTGGTGTACTGATCATTACCTGCAAGTATCATCACGATTGGGTGAAAGAATGTTTGCTGAGATTTCCGGAAACTCGTAGTTTTTTGGAAGGTTGGCAACCCCTTTCAATGAATGTGATTCTCGTCAGTCTCTGCTTGGGGCTACTTCCATAGGACACAAACCATAGCCATAGAACTTGGAACTACATTATTGTGCCAAGTTTCAAAGAGCAAGCACAAACCGTGTTTGATTTAGAGTTCCAAATACATGTATCCATATAGCAGAAAACAGAGTGAAACCTAAACATGTAAACGGTTACTGCAAAGGAACGGTTTAACCTAGAAGAACGAAATTTGGTGAGCCAAGTGGGACTGTTCTACTGATCATTACCTGCAAGTATCATCAAGATTGGGTGAAAATAATGTTTGCTGAGATTTCCGGAAACTCGTAGTTTTTTGGAAGCATGGCAACCCCTTTCAATGAAAGTGATTCTCGTCAGTCTCTGCTTGGGGCTACATCAATAGGACACAAACCATCACGATAGAACTTGGAACTACATTATTGTGCCAAGCTTCAAAGAGCTAGCACAAACGGTGTTTGATTTAGAGTTCCAACTACATGTATCCATATAGGAGAATACAGAGTGAATCCTAAACATGAAAACGGTTACTGCAAAAGAACGGTTTAACCTAGAAGAACGAAATTTGGTGAGCCAAATGGGATTGGTGTACTGATCATTACCAGCAAGTATCATCACGATTGGGTGAAAAAATGTTTCCTGAGATTTCCGGAAACTCGTAGTTTTTTGGAAGCTTGGCAACCCCTTTCAATGAAAGTGATTCTCGTCAGTCTCTGCTTGGGACTACATCCATAGGACAGAAACCATAGCCATAGAAATGGAACTACATTATTATGCCAAGTTTCTAAGAGCTAGCACAAACCGTGTTTGATTTAGAGTTCCAAATACATGTATCCATATAGGAGAAAACAGAGTGAAACCTAAACATGAAAACGGTTACTGTAAAGGAACGGTTTAACCTAGAAGAACGAAATTTGGTCAGCCAAGTGGGACTGCTGTACTGATCATTACCTGCAAGTATCATCAAGATTGGGTGAAAAAATGTTTGCTGAGAATTCAGGAAACTCGTAGTTTTTTGGAAGCTTGGCAACCCCTTTCAATGAAAGTGATTCTCGTCAGTCTCTGCTTGGGGCTACTTCCATAGGACAACAACCATAGCCATAGAACTTGGAACTACATTATTGTGCCAAGTTTCAAAGAGCTAGCACAAACCGTGTTTGATTTAGAGTTCCAACTACATGTATCCATATAGGAGAAAACAGAGTGAAACCTAAACATGAAAACAGTTACTGCAAAGGAACGGTTTAACCTAGAAGAATGAAATTTGGTGAGCCAAGTGGGATTGGTGTACTGATCATTACCTGCAAGTATCATCACGATTGGGTGAAAGAATGTTTGCTGAGATTTCCGGAAACTCGTAGTTTTTTGGAAGGATGGCAACCCCTTTCAATGAATGTGATTCTCGTCAGTCTCTGCTTGGGGCTACTTCCATAGGACACAAACCATAGCCATAGAACTTGGAACTACATTATTGTGCCAAGTTTCAAAGAGCTAGCACAAACGGTGTTTGATTTAGAGCTCCAACTACATGTATCCATATAGGAGAAAACAGAGTGAATCCTAAACATGAAAACGGTTACTGCAAAGGAACGGTTTAACCTAGAAGAACGAAATTTGGTGAGCCAAATGGGATTGGTGTACTGATCATTACCAGCAAGTATCATCATGATTGGGTGAAAAAATGTTTCCTGAGATTTCCGGAAACTCGTAGTTTTTTGGAAGCTTGGCAACCCCTTTCAATGAAAGTGATTCTCGTCAGTCTCTGCTTGGGGCTACATCCATAGGACAGAAACCATAGCCATAGAACTTGGAACTACATTATTATGCCATGTTTCTAAGAACTAGCACAAACTGTGTTTGATTTAGAGTTCCAAATACATGTATCCATATAGGAGAAAACAGAGTGAAACCTAAACATGAAAACGGTTACTGCAAAGGAACGGTTTAACCTAGAAGAACGAAATTTGGTCAGCCAAGTGGGACTCCTGTACTGATCATTACCTGCAAGTATCATCAAGATTGGGTGAAAAAAATGTTTGCTGAGAATTCAGGAAACTCGTAGTTTTTTGGAAGCTTGGCAACCCCTTTCAATGAAAGTGATTCTCGTCAGTCTCTGCTTGGGGCTACTTCCATAGGACACAAACCATAGCCATAGAACTTGGAACTACATTATTGTGCCAAGTTTCAAAGAGCTAGCACAAACCGTGTTTGATTTAGAGTTCCAACTACATGTATCCATATAGGAGAAAACAGAGTGAAACCTAAACATGAAAACGGTTACTGTAAAGGAACGGTTTAACCTAGAAGAACGAAATTTGGTGAGCCAAGTGGGATTGGTGTACTGATCATTACGTTGAAGTATCATCAAGATTGGGTGAAAAAATGTTTGCTGAGAATTCAGGAAACTCGTAGTTTTTTGGAAGCTTGGCAACCCATTTCAATGAAAGTGATTCTCGTCAGTCTCTGCTTGGGGCTACTTCCATAGGACACAAACCATAGCCATAGAACTTGGAACTACATTATTGTGCCAAGTTTCAAAGAGCTAGCACAAGCCGTGTTTGATTTAGAGTTCTAAATACATGTATCCATATAGGAGAAACCAGAGTGAAACCTAAACATGAAAACGGTCACTGCAAAGGAACGGTTTAACCTAGAAGAACGAAATTTGGTGAGCCAAATGGGATTGGTGTACTGATCATTACCAGCAAGTATCATCACGATTGGGTGAAAAAATGTTTCCTGAGATTTCCGGAAACTCGTAGTTTTTTGGAAGCTTGGCAACCCCTTTCAATGAAAGTGATTCTCGTCAGTCTCTGCTTGGGGCTACATCCATAGGACAGAAACCATAGCCATAGAACTTGGAACTACATTATTATGCCAAGTTTGTAAGAGCTAGCACAAACCGTGTTTGATTTAGAGTTCCAAATACATGTATCCATATAGGAGAAAACAGAGTGAAACCTAAACATGAAAACGGTTACTGCAAAGGAACGGTTTAACCTAGAAGAACGAAATTTGGTGAGCCAAGTGGGACTGCGGTACTGATCATTACCTGCAAGTATCATCAAGATTGGGTGAAAAAATGTTTGCTGAGAATTCAGGAAACTCGTAGTTTTTTGGAAGCTTGGCAACCCCTTTCAATGAAAGTGATTCTCGTCAGTCTCTGCTTGGGGCTACTTCCATAGGACACAAACCATAGCCATAGAACTTGGAACTACATTATTGTGCCAAGTTTCAAAGAGCTAGCACAAACCGTGTTTGATTTAGAGTTCCAACTACATGTATCCATATAGGAGAAAACAGAGTGAAACCTAAACATGAAAACAGTTACTGCAAAGGAACGGTTTAACCTAGAAGAATGAAATTTGGTGAGCCAAGTGGGATTGGTGTACTGATCATTACCTGCAAGTATCATCACGATTGGGTGAAAGAATGTTTGCTGAGATTTCCGGAAACTCGTAGTTTTTTGGAAGGTTGGCAACCCCTTTCAATGAATGTGATT
Organism: Urocitellus parryii; assembly: GCF_045843805.1. Classification (NCBI taxonomy): domain Eukaryota; kingdom Metazoa; phylum Chordata; class Mammalia; order Rodentia; family Sciuridae; genus Urocitellus; species Urocitellus parryii. Next base: position 30,424 of record NW_027554235.1, read on the forward strand.
CTCGTCAGTCTCTGCTTGGGGCTACTTCCATAGGACACAAACCATAGCCATAGAACTTGGAACTACATTATTGTGCCAAGTTTCAAAGAGCAAGCACAAACCGTGTTTGATTTAGAGTTCCAAATACATGTATCCATATAGCAGAAAACAGAGTGAAACCTAAACATGTAAACGGTTACTGCAAAGGAACGGTTTAACCTAGAAGAACGAAATTTGGTGAGCCAAGTGGGACTGTTCTACTGATCATTACCTGCAAGTATCATCAAGATTGGGTGAAAATAATGTTTGCTGAGATTTCCGGAAACTCGTAGTTTTTTGGAAGCATGGCAACCCCTTTCAATGAAAGTGATTCTCGTCAGTCTCTGCTTGGGGCTACATCAATAGGACACAAACCATCACGATAGAACTTGGAACTACATTATTGTGCCAAGCTTCAAAGAGCTAGCACAAACGGTGTTTGATTTAGAGTTCCAACTACATGTATCCATATAGGAGAATACAGAGTGAATCCTAAACATGAAAACGGTTACTGCAAAAGAACGGTTTAACCTAGAAGAACGAAATTTGGTGAGCCAAATGGGATTGGTGTACTGATCATTACCAGCAAGTATCATCACGATTGGGTGAAAAAATGTTTCCTGAGATTTCCGGAAACTCGTAGTTTTTTGGAAGCTTGGCAACCCCTTTCAATGAAAGTGATTCTCGTCAGTCTCTGCTTGGGACTACATCCATAGGACAGAAACCATAGCCATAGAAATTGGAACTACATTATTATGCCAAGTTTCTAAGAGCTAGCACAAACCGTGTTTGATTTAGAGTTCCAAATACATGTATCCATATAGGAGAAAACAGAGTGAAACCTAAACATGAAAACGGTTACTGTAAAGGAACGGTTTAACCTAGAAGAACGAAATTTGGTCAGCCAAGTGGGACTGCTGTACTGATCATTACCTGCAAGTATCATCAAGATTGGGTGTAAAAAATGTTTGCTGAGAATTCAGGAAACTCGTAGTTTTTTGGAAGCTTGGCAACCCCTTTCAATGAAAGTGATTCTCGTCAGTCTCTGCTTGGGGCTACTTCCATAGGACAACAAACCATAGCCATAGAACTTGGAACTACATTATTGTGCCAAGTTTCAAAGAGCTAGCACAAACCGTGTTTGATTTAGAGTTCCAACTACATGTATCCATATAGGAGAAAACAGAGTGAAACCTAAACATGAAAACAGTTACTGCAAAGGAACGGTTTAACCTAGAAGAATGAAATTTGGTGAGCCAAGTGGGATTGGTGTACTGATCATTACCTGCAAGTATCATCACGATTGGGTGAAAGAATGTTTGCTGAGATTTCCGGAAACTCGTAGTTTTTTGGAAGGATGGCAACCCCTTTCAATGAATGTGATTCTCGTCAGTCTCTGCTTGGGGCTACTTCCATAGGACACAAACCATAGCCATAGAACTTGGAACTACATTATTGTGCCAAGTTTCAAAGAGCTAGCACAAACGGTGTTTGATTTAGAGCTCCAACTACATGTATCCATATAGGAGAAAACAGAGTGAATCCTAAACATGAAAACGGTTACTGCAAAGGAACGGTTTAACCTAGAAGAACGAAATTTGGTGAGCCAAATGGGATTGGTGTACTGATCATTACCAGCAAGTATCATCATGATTGGGTGAAAAAATGTTTCCTGAGATTTCCGGAAACTCGTAGTTTTTTGGAAGCTTGGCAACCCCTTTCAATGAAAGTGATTCTCGTCAGTCTCTGCTTGGGGCTACATCCATAGGACAGAAACCATAGCCATAGAACTTGGAACTACATTATTATGCCATGTTTCTAAGAACTAGCACAAACTGTGTTTGATTTAGAGTTCCAAATACATGTATCCATATAGGAGAAAACAGAGTGAAACCTAAACATGAAAACGGTTACTGCAAAGGAACGGTTTAACCTAGAAGAACGAAATTTGGTCAGAGCCAAGTGGGATTGGTGTACTGATCATTACCTGCAAGTATCATCACGATTGGGTGAAAGAATGTTTGCTGAGATTTCCGGAAACTCGTAGTTTTTTGGAAGCTTGGCAACCCCTTTCAATGAATGTGATTCTCGTCAGTCTCTGATTGGGGCTACTTCCATAGGACACAAACCATAGCCATAGAACTTGGAACTACATTATTGTGCCAAGTTTCAAAGAGCTAGCACAAACCGTGTTTGATTTAGAGATCTAAATACACGTATCCATATAGGAGAAAACAGTGTGAAACCTAAACATGAAAACGGTTACTGCAAAGGAACGGTTTAACCTAGAAGAACGAAATTTGGTGATCCAAGTGGGACTGATGTACTGATCATTACCTGCAAGTATCTTCAAGATTGGGTGAAAAAAATGTTTGCTGAGATTTCAGGAAACTCGTAGTTTTTCGGAAGCATGGCAACCCCTTTCAATGAAAGTCATTCTCGTCAGTCTCTGCTTGGGACTACATCAATAGGACACAAACCATCACGATAGAACTTGGAAATACATTATTGTGCCAAGTTTCAAAGAGCTAGCACAAACGGTGTTTGATTTAGAGTTCCAACTACATGTATCCATATAGGAGAAAACAGAGTGAATCCTAAACATGAAAACGGTTACTGTAAAGGAACGGTTTAACCTAGAAGAACGAAATTTGGTGAGCCAAGTGGGATTGGTGTACTGATCATTACGTTGAAGTATCATCAAGATTGGGTGAAAAAATGTTTGCTGAGAATTCAGGAAACTCGTAGTTTTTTGGAAGCTTGGCAACCCATTTCAATGAAAGTGATTCTCGTCAGTCTCTGCTTGGGGCTACTTCCATAGGACACAAACCATAGCCATAGAACTTGGAACTACATTATTGTGGCAAGTTTCAAAGAGCTAGCACAAGCCGTGTTTGATTTAGAGTTCTAAATACATGTATCCATATAGGAGAAAACAAAGTGAAACCTAAACATGAAAACGGTCACTGCAAAGGAACGGTTTAACCTAGAAGAACGAAATTTGGTGAGCCAAGTGGGACTGCTGTACTGATCATTACCTGCAAGTATCATCAAGATTGGGTGAAAAAATGTTTGCTGAGAATTCAGGAAACTCGTAGTTTTTTGGAAGCTTGGAAACCCCTTTCAATGAATGTGATTCTCATCAGTCTCTGCTTGGGGCTACTTCCATAGGACACAAACCATAGCCATAGAACTTGGAACTACATTATTGTGCCAAGTTTCAAAGAGCTAGCACAAACCGTGTTTGATTTAGAGATCTAAATACATGTATCCATATAGGAGAAAACAGTGTGAAACCTAAACATGAAAACGGTTACTGCAAAGGAACGGTTTAACCTAGAAGAACGAAATTTGGTGAGCCAAGTGGGACTGATGTACTGATCATTACCTGCAAGTATCATCAAGATTGGGTGTAAAAAATGTTTGCTGAGATTTCAGGAAACTCGTAGTTTTTCGGAAGCATGGCAACCCCTTTCAATGAAAGTCATTCTCGTCAGTCTCTGCTTGGGACTACATCAATAGGACACAAACCATCACGATAGAACTTGGAAATACATTATTGTGCCAAGTTTCAAAGAGCTAGCACAAACGGTGTTTGATTTAGAGTTCCAACTACATGTATCCATATAGGAGAAAACAGAGTGAAACCTAAACATGAAAACGGTTACTGCAAAGGAACGGTTTAACCTAGAAGAACGAAATTTGGTCAGCCAAGTGGGACTCCTGTACTGATCATTACCTGCAAGTATCATCAAGATTGGGTGAAAAAAATGTTTGCTGAGAATTCAGGAAACTCGTAGTTTTTTGGAAGCTTGGCAACCCCGTTCAATGAAAGTGATTCTCGTCAGTCTCTGCTTGGGGCTACTTCCATAGGACACAAACCATAACCACAGAACTTGGAACTACATTATTGTGCCAAGTTTCAAAGAGCTAGCACAAACCGTGTTTGATTTAGTGTTCTAAATACATGTATCCATATAGGAGAAAACAGAGTGAAACCTAAACGTGAAAACGGTCACTGCAAAGGAACGCTTTAACCTAGAAGAACGAAATTTGGTGAGCCAAGTGGGACTGCTGTACTGATCATTACCTGCAAGTATCATCAAGATTGGGTGAAAAAATGTTTGCTGAGAATTCAGGAAACTCGTAGTTTTTTTAAGCTTGGCAACCCCTTTCAATGAAAGTGATTCTCGTCAGTCTCTGCTTGGGGCTACTTCCATAGGACACAAACCATAGCGATAGAACTTGGAAATACATTATGGTGCCAAGTTTCAAAGAGCTAGCACAAACCGTGTTTGATTTAGAGTTCCAACTACATGTATCCATATAGGAGAAAACAGAGTGAAACCTAAACATGAAAACAGTTACTGAAAAGGAACGGTTTAACCTAGAAGAATGAAATTTGGTGAGCCAAGTGGGATTGGTGTACTGATCATTACCTGCAAGTATCATCACGATTGGGTGAAAGAATGTTTGCTGAGATTTCCGGAAACTCGTAGTTTTTTGGAAGGTTGGCAACCCCTTTCAATGAATGTGATTCTCGTCAGTCTCTGCTTGGGGCTACTTCCATAGGACACAAACCATAGCCATAGAACTTGGAACTACATTATTGTGCCAAGTTTCAAAGAGCAAGCACAAACCGTGTTTGATTTAGAGTTCCAAATACATGTATCCATATAGCAGAAAACAGAGTGAAACCTAAACATGAAATCGGATACTGCAAAGGAACGGTTTAACCTAGAAGAACGAAATTTGGTGAGCCAAGTGGGATTGGTGTACTGATCATTACCTGCAAGTATCATCACGATTGGGTGAAAAAATGTTTGCTGAGATTTCCGGAAACTCGTAGTTTTTTGGAAGCTTGGCAACCCCTTTCAATGAATGTGATTCTCGTCAGTCTCTGCTTGGGGCTACTTCCATAGGACACAAACCATAGCCATAGAACTTGGAACTACATTATTGTGCCAAGTTTCAAAGAGCTAGCACAAACCGTGTTTGATTTAGAGTTCTAAGTACATGTATCCATATAGGAGAAAACAGTGTGAAACCTAAACATGAAAACGGTTACTGCAAAGGAACGGTTTAACCTAGAAGAACGAAATTTGGTGATCCAAGTGGTACTGATGTACTGATCATTACCTGCAAGTATCATCAAGATTGGGTGAAAAAAATGTTTGCTGAGATTTCCGGAAACTCGTAGTTTTTTGGAAGCATGGCAACCCCTTTCAATGAAAGTGATTCTCGTCAGTCTCTGCTTGGGGCTACATCAATAGGACACAAACCATCACGATAGAACTTGGAAATACATTATTGTGCCAAGTTTCAAAGAGCTAGCACAAACGGTGTTTGATTTAGAGTTCCAACTACATGTATCCATATGGGAGAAAACAGAGTGAATCCTAAACATGAAAACGGTTACTGCAAAGGAACGGTTTAACCTAGAAGAACGAAATTTGGTGAGCCAAAAGGGATTGGTGTAATGATCATTACCAGCAAGTATCATCACGATTGGGTGAAAAAATGTTTCCTGAGATTTCCGGAAACTCGTAGTTTTGTGGAAGCTTGGCAACCCCTTTCAATGAAAGTGATTCTCGTCAGTCTCTGCTTGGGGCTACTTCCATAGGACAGAAACCATAGCCATAGAACTTGGAACTACATTATTATGCCAAGTTTGTAAGAGCTAGCACAAACCATGTTTGATTTAGAGTTCCAAATACATGTATCCATATAGGAGAAAACAGAGTGAAACCTAAACATGAAAACGGTTACTGCAAAGGAACGGTTTAACCTAGAAGAACGAAATTTGGTGAGCCAAGTGGGACTGCAGTACTGATCATTACCTGCAAGTATCATCAAGATTGGGTGAAAAAAATGTTTGCTGAGAATTCAGGAAACTCGTAGTTTTTTGGAAGCTTGGCAACCCCTTTCAATGAAAGTGATTCTCGTCAGTCTCTGCTTGGGGCTACTTCCATAGGACACAAACCATAGCCATAGAACTTGGAACTACATTATTGTGCCAAGTTTCAAAGAGCTAGCACAAGCCGTGTTTGATTTAGAGTTCTAAATACATGTATCCATATAGGAGAAAACAGAGTGAAACCTAAACATGAAAACGGTCACTGCAAAGGAACGGTTTAACCTAGAAGAACGAAATTTGGTGAGCCAAGTGGGACTGCTGTACTGATCATTACCTGCAAGTATCATCAAGATTGGGTGAAAAAATGTTTGCTGAGAATTCAGGAAACTCGTAGTTTTTTGGAAGCTTGGCAACCCCTTTGAATGAATGTGATTCTCCTCAGTCTCTGCTTGGGGCTACTTCCATAGGACACAAACCATAGCCATAGAACTTGGAACTACATTATTGTGCCAAGTTTCAAAGAGCTAGCACAAACCGTGTTTGATTTAGAGATCTAAATACATGTATCCATATAGGAGAAAACAGTGTGAAACCTAAACATGAAAACGGTTACTGCAAAGGAACGGTTTAACCTAGAAGAACGAAATTTGGTGAGCCAAGTGGGACTGATGTACTGATCATTACCTGCAAGTATCATCAAGATTGGGTGAAAAAAATGTTTGCTGAGATTTCAGGAAACTCGTAGTTTTTCGGAAGCATGGCAACCCCTTTGAATGAAAGTCATTCTCGTCAGTCTCTGCTTGGGACTACATCAATAGGACACAAACCATCACGATAGAACTTGGAAATACATTATTGTGCCAAGTTTCAAAGAGCTAGCACAAACGGTGTTTGATTTAGAGTTCCAACTACATGTATCCATATAGGAGAAAACAGAGTGAATCCTAAACATGAAAACGGTTACTGCAAAGGAACGGTTTAACCTAGAAGAACGAAATTTGGTGAGCCAAATGGGATTGGTGTACTGATCATTACCAGCAAGTATCATCATGATTGGGTGAAAAAATGTTTCCTGAGATTTCCGGAAACTCGTAGTTTTTTGGAAGCTTGGCAACCCCTTTCAATGAAAGTGATTCTCGTCAGTCTCTGCTTGGGGCTACATCCATAGGACAGAAACCATAGCCATAGAACTTGGAACTACATTATTATGCAAAGTTTGTAAGAGCTAGCACAAGCCGTGTTTGATTTAGAGTTCCAAATACATGTATCCATATAGGAGAAAACAGAGTGAAACCTAAACATGAAAACGGTTACTGCAAAGGAACGGTTTAACCTAGAAGAACGATATTTGGTCAGCCAAGTGGGACTGCGGTACTGATCATTACCTGCAAGTATCATCAAGATTGGGTGAAAAAAATGTTTGCTGAGAATTCAGGAAACTCGTAGTTTTTTGGAAGCTTGGCAACCCCTTTCAATGAAAGTGATTCTCGTCAGTCTCTGCTTGGGGCTACTTCCATAGGACACAAACCATAGCCATAGAACTTGGAACTACAGTATTGTGCCAAGTTTCAAAGAGCTAGCACAAACCGTGTTTGATTTAGAGTTCCAAATACATGTATCCATATAGGAGAAAACAGAGTGAAACCTAAACATGAAAACAGTTACTGCAAAGGAACGGTTTAACCTAGAAGAATGAAATTTGGTGAGCCAAGTGGGATTGGTGTACTGATCATTACCTGCAAGTATCATCACGATTGGGTGAAAGAATGTTTGCTGAGATTTCCGGAAACTCGTAGTTTTTTGGAAGGTTGGCAACCCCTTTCAATGAATGTGATTCTCGTCAGTCTCTGCTTGGGGCTACTTCCATAGGACACAAACCATAGCCAAAGAACTTGGAACTACATTATTGTGCCAAGTTTCAAAGAGCAAGCACAAACCGTGTTTGATTTAGAGTTCCAAATACATGTATCCATATAGCAGAAAACAGAGTGAAACCTAAACATGAAATCGGATACTGCAAAGGAACGGTTTAACCTAGAAGAACGAAATTTGGTGAGCCAAGTGGGATTGGTGTACTGATCATTACCTGCAAGTATCATCACGATTGGGTGAAAAAATGTTTGCTGAGAATTCAGGAAACTCGTAGTTTTTTGGAAGCTTGGAAACCCCTTTCAATGAAAGTGATTCTCGTCAGTCTCTGCTTGGGGCTACTTCCATAGGACACAAACCATAGCCATAGAACTTGGAACTACATTATTGTGCCAAGTTTCAAAGAGCTAGCACAAACCGTGTTTGATTTAGAGTTCCAACTACATGTATCCATATAGGAGAAAACAGTGAAACCTAAACATGAAAACGGTTACTGCAAAGGAACGGTTTAACCTAGAAGAACGAAATTTGGTGAGCCTAGTGGGATTGGTGTACTGATCATTAAATGGAAATATCATCAAGATTGGGTGAAAAAATGTTTGCTGAGATTTCAGGAAACTCGTAGTTTTTTGGAAGCTTGGCAACCCCTTTCAATGAAAGTGATTCTCGTCAGTCTTTGCTTGGGGCTACTTCCATAGGACACAAACCATATCCATAGAACTTGGAACTACATTATTGTGCCAAGTTTAAAAGAGCTAGCACAAACCGTGTTTTATTTAGAGTTCCAACTACATGTATCCATATAGGAGAAAACAGAGTGAAACCTAAACATGAAAACGGTTCCTGTAAAGGAACGGTTTAACCTAGAAGAACGAAATTTGGTGAGCCAAGTGGGATTGGTGTACTGATCATTACGTTGAAGTATCATCAAGATTGGGTGAAAAAATGTTTGCTGAGAATTCAGGAAACTCGTAGTTTTTTGGAAGCTTGGCAACCCCTTTCAATGAAAGTGATTCTCGTCAGTCTCTGCTTGGGGCTACTTCCATAGGACACAAACCATAGCCATAGAACTTGAAACTACATTATTGTGCCAAGTTTCAAAGAGCTAGCACAAACCGTGTTTGATTCAGAGATCTAAATACATGTATCCATATAGGAGAAAACAGTGTGAAACCTAAACATGAAAACGGTTACTGCAAAGGAATTGTTTAACCTAGAAGAACGAAATTTGGTGAGCCAAGTGGGACTGCGGTACTGATCATTACCTGCAAGTATCATCAAGATTGGGTGAAAAAAATGTTTGCTGAGATTTCAGGAAACTCGTAGTTTTTTGGAAGCATGGCAACCCCTTTCAATGAAAGTCATTCTCGTCAGTCTCTGCTTGGGACTACATCAATAGGACACAAACCATCACGATAGAACTTGGAAATACATTATTGTGCCAAGTTTCAAAGAGCTAGCACAAACGGTGTTTGATTTAGAGTTCCAACTACATGTATCCATATAGGAGAAAACAGAGTGAATCCTAAACATGAAAACGGTTACTGCAAAGGAACGGTTTAACCTAGAAGAACGAAATTTGGTGAGCCAAATGGGATTGGTGTACTGATCATTACCAGCAAGTATCATCATGATTGGGTGAAAAAATGTTTCCTGAGATTTCCGGAAACTCGTAGTTTTTTGGAAGCTTGGCAACCCCTTTCAATGAAAGTGATTCTCGTCAGTCTCTGCTTGGGGCTACATCCATAGGACAGAAACCATAGCCATAGAACTTGGAACTACATTATTATGCCAAGTTTCTAAGAACTAGCACATACTGTGTTTGATTTAGAGTTCCAAATACATGTATCCATATAGGAGAAAACAGAGTGAAACCTAAACATGAAAACGGTTACTGCAAAGGAACGGTTTAACCTAGAAGAACGAAATTTGGTCAGCCAAGTGGGACTCCTGTACTGATCATTACCTGCAAGTATCATCAAGATTGGGTGAAAAAAATGTTTGCTGAGAATTCAGGAAAATCGTAGTTTTTTGGAAGCTTGTCAACCCCTTTCAATGAAAGTGATTCTCTTCAGTCTCTGCTTGGGGCTACTTCCATAGGACACAAACCATAGCCATAGAACTTGGAACTACATTATTGTGCCAAGTTTCAAAGAGCTAGCACAAACCGTGTTTGATTTAGTGTTCTAAATACATGTATCCATATAGGAGAAAACAGAGTGAAACCTAAACATGAAAACGGTCACTGCAAAGGAACGCTTTAACCTAGAAGAACGAAATTTGGTGAGCCAAGTGGGACTGCTGTACTGATCATTACCTGCAAGTATCATCAAGATTGGGTGAAAAAATGTTTGCTGAGAATTCAGGAAACTCGTAGTTTTTTGGAAGCTTGGGAACCCCTTTCAATGAAAGTGATTCTCGTCAGTCTCTGCTTGGGGCTACTTCCATAGGACACAAACCATAGCCATAGAACTTGGAACTACATTATTGTGCCAAGTTTCAAAGAGCTAGCACAAACCGTGTTTGATTTAGAGTTCCAACTACATGTATCCATATAGGAGAAAACAGAGTGAAACCTAAACATGAAAACAGTTACTGCAAAGGAACGGTTTAACCTAGAAGAATGAAATTTGGTGAGCCAAGTGGGATTGGTGTACTGATCATTACCTGCAAGTATCATCACGATTGGGTGAAAGAATGTTTGCTGAGATTTCCGGAAACTCGTAGTTTTTTGGAAGCTTGGCAACCCCTTTCAATGAATGTGATTCTCGTCAGTCTCTGCTTGGGGCTACTTCCATAGGACACAAACCATAGCCATAGAACTTGGAACTACATTATTATGCCAAGTTTGTAAGAGCTAGCACAAACCGTGTTTGATTTAGAGTTCCAAATACATGTATCCATATAGGAGAAAACAGAGTGAAACCTAAACATGAAAACGGTTACTGCAAAGGAACGGTTTAACCTAGAAGAACGAAATTTGGTGAGCCAAGTGGGACTGCAGTACTGATCATTACCTGCAAGTATCATCAAGATTGGGTGAAAAAAATGTTTGCTGAGAATTCAGGAAACTCGTAGTTTTTTGGAAGCTTGGCAACCCCTTTCAATGAAAGTGATTCTCGTCAGTCTCTGCTTGGGGCTACTTCCATAGGACACATACCATAGCCATAGAACTTGGAACTACATTATTGTGCCAAGTTTCAAAGAGCTAGCACAAACCGTGTTTGATTTAGAGTTCCAACTACATGTATCCATATAGGAGAAAACAGAGTGAAACCTAAACATGAAAACGGTTCCTGTAAAGGAACGGTTTAACCTAGAAGAACGAAATTTGGTGAGCCAAGTGGGATTGGTGTACTGATCATTACGTTGAAGTATCATCAAGATTGGGTGAAAAAATGTTTGCTGAGAATTCAGGAAACTCGTAGTTTTTTGGAAGCTTGGCAACCCCTTTCAATGAAAGTGATTCTCGTCAGTCTCTGCTTGGGGCTACTTCCATAGGACACAAACCATAGCCATAGAACTTGGAACTACATTATTGTGCCAAGTTTCAAAGAGCTAGCACAAGCCGTGTTTGATTTAGAGTTCTAAATACATGTATCCATATAGGAGAAAACAGAGTGAAACCTAAACATGAAAACGGTCACTGCAAAGGAACGGTTTAACCTAGAAGAACGAAATTTGGTGAGCCAAGTGGGACTGCTGTACTGATCATTACCTGCACGTATCATCAAGATTGGGGGAAAAAATGTTTGCTGAGATTTCAGGAAACTCGTAGTTTTTTGGAAGCATGGCAACCCCTTTCAATGAAAGTCATTCTCGTCAGTCTCTGCTTGGGACTACATCAATAGGACACAAACCATCACGATAGAACTTGGAAATACATTATTGTGCCAAGTTTCAAAGAGCTAGCACAAACGGTGTTTGATTTAGAGTTCCAACTACATGTATCCATATAGGAGAAAACAGAGTGAATCCTAAACATGAAAACGGTTACTGCAAAGGAACGGTTTAACCTAGAAGAACGAAATTTGGTGAGCCAAATGGGATTGGTGTACTGATCATTACCAGCAAGTATCATCATGATTGGGTGAAAAAATGTTTCCTGAGATTTCCGGAAACTCGTAGTTTTTTGGAAGCTTGGCAACCCCTTTCAATGAAAGTGATTCTCGTCAGTCTCTGCTTGGGGCTACATCCATAGGACAGAAACCATAGCCATAGAACTTGGAACTACATTATTATGCCAAGTTTCTAAGAACTAGCACATACTGTGTTTGATTTAGAGTTCCAAATACATGTATCCATATAGGAGAAAACAGAGTGAAACCTAAACATGAAAACGGTTACTGCAAAGGAACGGTTTAACCTAGAAGAACGAAATTTGGTCAGCCAAGTGGGACTCCTGTACTGATCATTACCTGCAAGTATCATCAAGATTGGGTGAAAAAAATGTTTGCTGAGAATTCAGGAAACTCGTAGTTTTTTGGAAGCTTGGCAACCCCGTTCAATGAAAGTGATTCTCGTCAGTCTCTGCTTGGGGCTACTTCCATAGGACACAAACCATAGCCATAGAACTTGGAAATACATTATTGTGCCAAGTTTCAAAGAGCTAGCACAAACCGTGTTTGATTTAGAGTTCCAACTACATGTATCCATATAGGAGAAAACAGAGTGAAACCTAAACATGAAAACAGTTACTGCAAAGGAACGGTTTAACCTAGAAGAACGAAATTTGGTGAGCCAAGTGGGATTGGTGTACTGATCATTACCTGCAAGTATCATCACGATTGGGTGAAAAAATGTTTGCTGAGAATTCAGGAAACTCGTAGTTTTTTGGAAGCTTGGAAACCCTTTCAATGAAAGTGATTCTCGTCAGTCTCTGCTTGGGGCTACTTCCATAGGACACAAACCATAGCCATAGAACTTGGAACTACATTATTGTGCCAAGTTTCAAAGAGCTAGCACAAACCGTGTTTGATTTAGAGTTCCAACTACATGTATCCATATAGGAGAAAACAGTGAAACCTAAACATGAAAAGGGTTACTGCAAAGGAACGGTTTAACCTAGAAGAACGAAATTTGGTGAGCCTAGTGGGATTGGTGTACTGATCATTAAATGGAAATATCATCAAGATTGGGTGAAAAAATGTTTGCTGAGATTTCAGGAAACTCGTAGTTTTTTGGAAGCTTGGCAACCCCTTTCAATGAAAGTGATTCTCGTCAGTCTTTGCTTGGGGCTACTTCCATAGGACACAAACCATATCCATAGAACTTGGAACTACATTATTGTGCCAAGTTTAAAAGAGCTAGCACAAACCGTGTTTTATTTAGAGTTCCAACTACATGTATCCATATAGGAGAAAACAGAGTGAAACCTAAACATGAAAACGGTTCCTGTAAAGGAACGGTTTAACCTAGAAGAACGAAATTTGGTGAGCCAAGTGGGATTGGTGTACTGATCATTACGTTGAAGTATCATCAAGATTGGGTGAAAAAATGTTTGCTGAGAATTCAGGAAACTCGTAGTTTTTTGGAAGCTTGGCAACCCCTTTCAATGAAAGTGATTCTCGTCAGTCTCTGCTTGGGGCTACTTCCATAGGACACAAACCATAGCCATAGAACTTGAAACTACATTATTGTGCCAAGTTTCAAAGAGCTAGCACAAACCGTGTTTGATTTAGAGATCTAAATACATGTATCCATATAGGAGAAAACAGTGTGAAACCTAAACATGAAAACGGTTACTGCAAAGGAATTGTTTAACCTAGAAGAACGAAATTTGGTGAGCCAAGTGGGACTGCGGTACTGATCATTACCTGCAAGTATCATCAAGATTGGGTGAAAAAAATGTTTGCTGAGATTTCAGGAAACTCGTAGTTTTTTGGAAGCATGGCAACCCCTTTCAATGAAAGTCATTCTCGTCAGTCTCTGCTTGGGACTACATCAATAGGACACAAACCATCACGATAGAACTTGGAAATACATTATTGTGCCAAGTTTCAAAGAGCTAGCACAAACGGTGTTTGATTTAGAGTTCCAACTACATGTATCCATATAGGAGAAAACAGAGTGAATCCTAAACATGAAAACGGTTACTGCAAAGGAACGGTTTAACCTAGAAGAACGAAATTTGGTGAGCCAAATGGGATTGGTGTACTGATCATTACCAGCAAGTATCATCATGATTGGGTGAAAAAATGTTTCCTGAGATTTCCGGAAACTCGTAGTTTTTTGGAAGCTTGGCAACCCCTTTCAATGAAAGTGATTCTCGTCAGTCTCTGCTTGGGGCTACATCCATAGGACAGAAACCATAGCCATAGAACTTGGAACTACATTATTATGCCAAGTTTCTAAGAACTAGCACATACTGTGTTTGATTTAGAGTTCCAAATACATGTATCCATATAGGAGAAAACAGAGTGAAACCTAAACATGAAAACGGTTACTGCAAAGGAACGGTTTAACCTAGAAGAACGAAATTTGGTCAGCCAAGTGGGACTCCTGTACTGATCATTACCTGCAAGTATCATCAAGATTGGGTGAAAAAAATGTTTGCTGAGAATTCAGGAAAATCGTAGTTTTTTGGAAGCTTGTCAACCCCTTTCAATGAAAGTGATTCTCTTCAGTCTCTGCTTGGGGCTACTTCCATAGGACACAAACCATAGCCATAGAACTTGGAACTACATTATTGTGCCAAGTTTCAAAGAGCTAGCACAAACCGTGTTTGATTTAGTGTTCTAAATACATGTATCCATATAGGAGAAAACAGAGTGAAACCTAAACATGAAAACGGTCACTGCAAAGGAACGCTTTAACCTAGAAGAACGAAATTTGGTGAGCCAAGTGGGACTGCTGTACTGATCATTACCTGCAAGTATCATCAAGATTGGGTGAAAAAATGTTTGCTGAGAATTCAGGAAACTCGTAGTTTTTTGGAAGCTTGGGAACCCCTTTCAATGAAAGTGATTCTCGTCAGTCTCTGCTTGGGGCTACTTCCATAGGACACAAACCATAGCCATAGAACTTGGAACTACATTATTGTGCCAAGTTTCAAAGAGCTAGCACAAACCGTGTTTGATTTAGAGTTCCAACTACATGTATCCATATAGGAGAAAACAGAGTGAAACCTAAACATGAAAACAGTTACTGCAAAGGAACGGTTTAACCTAGAAGAATGAAATTTGGTGAGCCAAGTGGGATTGGTGTACTGATCATTACCTGCAAGTATCATCACGATTGGGTGAAAGAATGTTTGCTGAGATTTCCGGAAACTCGTAGTTTTTTGGAAGCTTGGCAACCCCTTTCAATGAATGTGATTCTCGTCAGTCTCTGCTTGGGGCTACTTCCATAGGACACAAACCATAGCCATAGAACTTGGAACTACATTATTATGCCAAGTTTGTAAGAGCTAGCACAAACCGTGTTTGATTTAGAGTTCCAAATACATGTATCCATATAGGAGAAAACAGAGTGAAACCTAAACATGAAAACGGTTACTGCAAAGGAACGGTTTAACCTAGAAGAACGAAATTTGGTGAGCCAAGTGGGACTGCAGTACTGATCATTACCTGCAAGTATCATCAAGATTGGGTGAAAAAAATGTTTGCTGAGAATTCAGGAAACTCGTAGTTTTTTGGAAGCTTGGCAACCCCTTTCAATGAAAGTGATTCTCGTCAGTCTCTGCTTGGGGCTACTTCCATAGGACACATACCATAGCCATAGAACTTGGAACTACATTATTGTGCCAAGTTTCAAAGAGCTAGCACAAACCGTGTTTGATTTAGAGTTCCAACTACATGTATCCATATAGGAGAAAACAGAGTGAAACCTAAACATGAAAACGGTTCCTGTAAAGGAACGGTTTAACCTAGAAGAACGAAATTTGGTGAGCCAAGTGGGATTGGTGTACTGATCATTACGTTGAAGTATCATCAAGATTGGGTGAAAAAATGTTTGCTGAGAATTCAGGAAACTCGTAGTTTTTTGGAAGCTTGGCAACCCCTTTCAATGAAAGTGATTCTCGTCAGTCTCTGCTTGGGGCTACTTCCATAGGACACAAACCATAGCCATAGAACTTGGAACTACATTATTGTGCCAAGTTTCAAAGAGCTAGCACAAGCCGTGTTTGATTTAGAGTTCTAAATACATGTATCCATATAGGAGAAAACAGAGTGAAACCTAAACATGAAAACGGTCACTGCAAAGGAACGGTTTAACCTAGAAGAACGAAATTTGGTGAGCCAAGTGGGACTGCTGTACTGATCATTACCTGCACGTATCATCAAGATTGGGGGAAAAAATGTTTGCTGAGATTTCAGGAAACTCGTAGTTTTTTGGAAGCATGGCAACCCCTTTCAATGAAAGTCATTCTCGTCAGTCTCTGCTTGGGACTACATCAATAGGACACAAACCATCACGATAGAACTTGGAAATACATTATTGTGCCAAGTTTCAAAGAGCTAGCACAAACGGTGTTTGATTTAGAGTTCCAACTACATGTATCCATATAGGAGAAAACAGAGTGAATCCTAAACATGAAAACGGTTACTGCAAAGGAACGGTTTAACCTAGAAGAACGAAATTTGGTGAGCCAAATGGGATTGGTGTACTGATCATTACCAGCAAGTATCATCATGATTGGGTGAAAAAATGTTTCCTGAGATTTCCGGAAACTCGTAGTTTTTTGGAAGCTTGGCAACCCCTTTCAATGAAACTGATTCTCGTCAGTCTCTGCTTGGGGCTACATCCATAGGACAGAAACCATAGCCATAGAACTTGGAACTACATTATTATGCCAAGTTTCTAAGAACTAGCACATACTGTGTTTGATTTAGAGTTCCAAATACATGTATCCATATAGGAGAAAACAGAGTGAAACCTAAACATGAAAACGGTTACTGCAAAGGAACGGTTTAACCTAGAAGAACGAAATTTGGTCAGCCAAGTGGGACTCCTGTACTGATCATTACCTGCAAGTATCATCAAGATTGGGTGAAAAAAATGTTTGCTGAGAATTCAGGAAACTCGTAGTTTTTTGGAAGCTTGGCAACCCCGTTCAATGAAAGTGATTCTCGTCAGTCTCTGCTTGGGGCTACTTCCATAGGACACAAACCATAGCCATAGAACTTGGAAATACATTATTGTGCCAAGTTTCAAAGAGCTAGCACAAACCGTGTTTGATTTAGAGTTCCAACTACATGTATCCATATAGGAGAAAACAGAGTGAAACCTAAACATGAAAACAGTTACTGCAAAGGAACGGTTTAACCTAGAAGAATGAAATTTGGTGAGCCAAGTGGGATTGGTGTACTGATCATTACCTGCAAGTATCATCACGATTGGGTGAAAGAATGTTTGCTGAGATTTCCGGAAACTCGTAGTTTTTTGGAAGGTTGGCAACCCCTTTCAATGAATGTGATTCTCGTCAGTCTCTGCTTGGGGCTACTTCCATAGGACACAAACCATAGCCAAAGAACTTGGAACTACATTATTGTGCCAAGTTTCAAAGAGCAAGCACAAACCGTGTTTGATTTAGAGTTCCAAATACATGTATCCATATAGCAGAAAACAGAGTGAAACCTAAACATGAAATCGGATACTGCAAAGGAACGGTTTAACCTAGAAGAACGAAATTTGGTGAGCCAAGTGGGATTGGTGTACTGATCATTACCTGCAAGTATCATCACGATTGGGTGAAAAAATGTTTGCTGAGAATTCAGGAAACTCGTAGTTTTTGGAAGCTTGGAAACCCCTTTCAATGAAAGTGATTCTCGTCAGTCTCTGCTTGGGGCTACTTCCATAGGACACAAACCATAGCCATAGAACTTGGAACTACATTATTGTGCCAAGTTTCAAAGAGCTAGCACAAACCGTGTTTGATTTAGAGTTCCAACTACATGTATCCATATAGGAGAAAACAGTGAAACCTAAACATGAAAAGGGTTACTGCAAAGGAACGGTTTAACCTAGAAGAACGAAATTTGGTGAGCCTAGTGGGATTGGTGTACTGATCATTAAATGGAAATATCATCAAGATTGGGTGAAAAAATGTTTGCTGAGATTTCAGGAAACTCGTAGTTTTTTGGAAGCTTGGCAACCCCTTTCAATGAAAGTGATTCTCGTCAGTCTTTGCTTGGGGCTACTTCCATAGGACACAAACCATATCCATAGAACTTGGAACTACATTATTGTGCCAAGTTTAAAAGAGCTAGCACAAACCGTGTTTTATTTAGAGTTCCAACTACATGTATCCATATAGGAGAAAACAGAGTGAAACCTAAACATGAAAACGGTTCCTGTAAAGGAACGGTTTAACCTAGAAGAACGAAATTTGGTGAGCCAAGTGGGATTGGTGTACTGATCATTACGTTGAAGTATCATCAAGATTGGGTGAAAAAATGTTTGCTGAGAATTCAGGAAACTCGTAGTTTTTTGGAAGCTTGGCAACCCCTTTCAATGAAAGTGATTCTCGTCAGTCTCTGCTTGGGGCTACTTCCATAGGACACAAACCATAGCCATAGAACTTGAAACTACATTATTGTGCCAAGTTTCAAAGAGCTAGCACAAACCGTGTTTGATTTAGAGATCTAAATACATGTATCCATATAGGAGAAAACAGTGTGAAACCTAAACATGAAAACGGTTACTGCAAAGGAATTGTTTAACCTAGAAGAACGAAATTTGGTGAGCCAAGTGGGACTGCGGTACTGATCATTACCTGCAAGTATCATCAAGATTGGGTGAAAAAAATGTTTGCTGAGATTTCAGGAAACTCGTAGTTTTTTGGAAGCATGGCAACCCCTTTCAATGAAAGTCATTCTCGTCAGTCTCTGCTTGGGACTACATCAATAGGACACAAACCATCACGATAGAACTTGGAAATACATTATTGTGCCAAGTTTCAAAGAGCTAGCACAAACGGTGTTTGATTTAGAGTTCCAACTACATGTATCCATATAGGAGAAAACAGAGTGAATCCTAAACATGAAAACGGTTACTGCAAAGGAACGGTTTAACCTAGAAGAACGAAATTTGGTGAGCCAAATGGGATTGGTGTACTGATCATTACCAGCAAGTATCATCATGATTGGGTGAAAAAATGTTTCCTGAGATTTCCGGAAACTCGTAGTTTTTTGGAAGCTTGGCAACCCCTTTCAATGAAAGTGATTCTCGTCAGTCTCTGCTTGGGGCTACATCCATAGGACAGAAACCATAGCCATAGAACTTGGAACTACATTATTATGCCAAGTTTCTAAGAACTAGCACATACTGTGTTTGATTTAGAGTTCCAAATACATGTATCCATATAGGAGAAAACAGAGTGAAACCTAAACATGAAAACGGTTACTGCAAAGGAACGGTTTAACCTAGAAGAACGAAATTTGGTCAGCCAAGTGGGACTCCTGTACTGATCATTACCTGCAAGTATCATCAAGATTGGGTGAAAAAAATGTTTGCTGAGAATTCAGGAAAATCGTAGTTTTTTGGAAGCTTGTCAACCCCTTTCAATGAAAGTGATTCTCTTCAGTCTCTGCTTGGGGCTACTTCCATAGGACACAAACCATAGCCATAGAACTTGGAACTACATTATTGTGCCAAGTTTCAAAGAGCTAGCACAAACCGTGTTTGATTTAGTGTTCTAAATACATGTATCCATATAGGAGAAAACAGAGTGAAACCTAAACATGAAAACGGTCACTGCAAAGGAACGCTTTAACCTAGAAGAACGAAATTTGGTGAGCCAAGTGGGACTGCTGTACTGATCATTACCTGCAAGTATCATCAAGATTGGGTGAAAAAATGTTTGCTGAGAATTCAGGAAATTCGTAGTTTTTTGGAAGCTTGGGAACCCCTTTCAATGAAAGTGATTCTCGTCAGTCTCTGCTTGGGGCTACTTCCATAGGACACAAACCATAGCCATAGAACTTGGAACTACATTATTGTGCCAAGTTTCAAAGAGCTAGCACAAACCGTGTTTGATTTAGAGTTCCAACTACATGTATCCATATAGGAGAAAACAGAGTGAAACCTAAACATGAAAACAGTTACTGCAAAGGAACGGTTTAACCTAGAAGAATGAAATTTGGTGAGCCAAGTGGGATTGGTGTACTGATCATTACCTGCAAGTATCATCACGATTGGGTGAAAGAATGTTTGCTGAGATTTCCGGAAACTCGTAGTTTTTTGGAAGCTTGGCAACCCCTTTCAATGAATGTGATTCTCGTCAGTCTCTGCTTGGGGCTACTTCCATAGGACACAAACCATAGCCATAGAACTTGGAACTACATTATTATGCCAAGTTTGTAAGAGCTAGCACAAACCGTGTTTGATTTAGAGTTCCAAATACATGTATCCATATAGGAGAAAACAGAGTGAAACCTAAACATGAAAACGGTTACTGCAAAGGAACGGTTTAACCTAGAAGAACGAAATTTGGTGAGCCAAGTGGGACTGCAGTACTGATCATTACCTGCAAGTATCATCAAGATTGGGTGAAAAAAATGTTTGCTGAGAATTCAGGAAACTCGTAGTTTTTTGGAAGCTTGGCAACCCCTTTCAATGAAAGTGATTCTCGTCAGTCTCTGCTTGGGGCTACTTCCATAGGACACATACCATAGCCATAGAACTTGGAACTACATTATTGTGCCAAGTTTCAAAGAGCTAGCACAAACCGTGTTTGATTTAGAGTTCCAACTACATGTATCCATATAGGAGAAAACAGAGTGAAACCTAAACATGAAAACGGTTCCTGTAAAGGAACGGTTTAACCTAGAAGAACGAAATTTGGTGAGCCAAGTGGGATTGGTGTACTGATCATTACGTTGAAGTATCATCAAGATTGGGTGAAAAAATGTTTGCTGAGAATTCAGGAAACTCGTAGTTTTTTGGAAGCTTGGCAACCCCTTTCAATGAAAGTGATTCTCGTCAGTCTCTGCTTGGGGCTACTTCCATAGGACACAAACCATAGCCATAGAACTTGGAACTACATTATTGTGCCAAGTTTCAAAGAGCTAGCACAAGCCGTGTTTGATTTAGAGTTCTAAATACATGTATCCATATAGGAGAAAACAGAGTGAAACCTAAACATGAAAACGGTCACTGCAAAGGAATGGTTTAACCTAGAAGAACGAAATTTGGTGAGCCAAGTGGGACTGCTGTACTGATCATTACCTGCACGTATCATCAAGATTGGGGGAAAAAATGTTTGCTGAGATTTCAGGAAACTCGTAGTTTTTTGGAAGCATGGCAACCCCTTTCAATGAAAGTCATTCTCGTCAGTCTCTGCTTGGGACTACATCAGTAGGACACAAACCATCACGATAGAACTTGGAAATACATTATTGTGCCAAGTTTCAAAGAGCTAGCACAAACGGTGTTTGATTTAGAGTTCCAACTACATGTATCCATATAGGAGAAAACAGAGTGAATCCTAAACATGAAAACGGTTACTGCAAAGGAACGGTTTAACCTAGAAGAACGAAATTTGGTGAGCCAAATGGGATTGGTGTACTGATCATTACCAGCAAGTATCATCATGATTGGGTGAAAAAATGTTTCCTGAGATTTCCGGAAACTCGTAGTTTTTTGGAAGCTTGGCAACCCCTTTCAATGAAAGTGATTCTCGTCAGTCTCTGCTTGGGGCTACATCCATAGGACAGAAACCATAGCCATAGAACTTGGAACTACATTATTATGCCAAGTTTCTAAGAACTAGCACATACTGTGTTTGATTTAGAGTTCCAAATACATGTATCCATATAGGAGAAAACAGAGTGAAACCTAAACATGAAAACGGTTACTGCAAAGGAACGGTTTAACCTAGAAGAACGAAATTTGGTCAGCCAAGTGGGACTCCTGTGCTGATCATTACCTGCAAGTATCATCAAGATTGGGTGAAAAAAATGTTTGCTGAGAATTCAGGAAACTCGTAGTTTTTTGGAAGCTTGGCAACCCCGTTCAATGAAAGTGATTCTCGTCAGTCTCTGCTTGGGGCTACTTCCATAGGACACAAACCATAGCCATAGAACTTGGAACTACATTATTGTGCCAAGTTTCAAAGAGCTAGCACAAACCGTGTTTGATTTAGTGTTCTAAATACATGTATCCATATAGGAGAAAACAGAGTGAAACCTAAACATGAAAACGGTCACTGCAAAGGAACGCTTTAACCTAGAAGAACGAAATTTGGTGAGCCAAGTGGGACTGCTGTACTGATCATTACCTGCAAGTATCATCAAGATTGGGTGAAAAAATGTTTGCTGAGAATTCAGGAAACTCGTAGTTTTTTGGAAGCTTGGGAACCCCTTTCAATGAAAGTGATTCTCGTCAGTCTCTGCTTGGGGCTACTTCCATAGGACACAAACCATAGCCATAGAACTTGGAACTACATTATTGTGCCAAGTTTCAAAGAGCTAGCACAAACCGTGTTTGATTTAGAGTTCCAACTACATGTATCCATATAGGAGAAAAAAGAGTGAAACCTAAACATGAAAACAGTTAATGCAAAGGAACGGTTTAACCTAGAAGAATGAAATTTGGTGAGCCAAGTGGGATTGGTGTACTGATCATTACCTGCAAGTATCATCACGATTGGGTGAAAGAATGTTTGCTGAGATTTCCGGAAACTCGTAGTTTTTTGGAAGGTTGGCAACCCCTTTCAATGAATGTGATTCTCGTCAGTCTCTGCTTGGGGCTACTTCCATAGGACACAAACCATAGCCATAGAACTTGGAACTACATTATTGTGCCAAGTTTCAAAGAGCAAGCACAAACCGTGTTTGATTTAGAGTTCAAAATACATGTATCCATATAGCAGAAAACAGAGTGAAACCTAAACATGAAATCGGATACTGCAAAGGAACGGTTTAACCTAGAAGAACGAAATTTGGTGAGCCAAGTGGGATTGGTGTACTGATCATTACCTGCAAGTATCATCACGATTGGGTGAAAAAATGTTTGCTGAGATTTCCGGAAACTAGTAGTTTTTTGGAAGCTTGGCAACCCCTTTCAATGAATGTGATTCTCGTCAGTCTCTGCTTGGGGCTACTTCCATAGGACACAAACCATAGCCATAGAACTTGGAACTACATTATTGTGCCAAGTTTCAAAGAGCTAGCACAAACCGTGTTTGATTTAGAGTTCTAAATACATGTATCCATATAGGAGAAAACAGTGTGAAACCTAAACATGAAAACGGTTACTGCAAAGGAACGGTTTAACCTAGAAGAACGAAATTTGGTGAGCCAAGTGGGACTGATGTACTGATCATTACCTGCAAGTATCATCAAGATTGGGTGAAAAAAAATGTTTGCTGAGATTTCCGGAACCTCGTAGTTTTTTGGAAGCATGGCAACCCCTTTCAATGAAAGTGATTCTCGTCAGTCTCTGCTTGGGGCTACATCAATAGGACACAAACCATCACGATAGAACTTGGAAATACATTATTGTGCCAAGTTTCAAAGAACTAGCACAAACGGTGTTTGATTTAGAGTTCCAACTACATGTATCCATATGGGAGAAAACAGAGTGAATCCTAAACATGAAAACGGTTACTGCAAAGGAACGGTTTAACCTAGAAGAACGAAATTAGGTGAGCCAAATGGGATTCGTGTACTGATCATTACCAGCAAGTATAATCACGATTGGGTGAAAAAATGTTTGCTGAGAATTCAGGAATCTCGTAGTTTTTTGGAAGCTTGGCAACCCCTTTCAATGAAAGTGATTCTCGTCAGTCTCTGCTTGGGGCTACTTCCATAGGACCTCAAACCATAGCCATAGAACTTGGAACTACATTATTGTGCCAAGTTTCAAAGAGCTAGCACAAGCCATGTTTGATTTAGAGTTCCAACTACATGTATCCATATAGGAGAAAACAGAGTGAAACCTAAACATGAAAACGGTTACTGTAAAGGAACGGTTTAACCTAGAAGAACGAAATTTGGTGAGCCAAGTGGGATTGGTGTACTGATCATTACGTGGAATTATCATCAAGATTGGGTGAAAAAATGTTTCCTGAGATTTCCGGAAACTCGTAGTTTTTTGGAAGCTTGGCAACCCCTTTCAATGAAAGTGATTCTCGTCAGGCTCTGCTTGGGGCTACATCCATAGGACAGAAACCATAGCCATAGAACTTGGAACTACATTATTATGCCAAGTTTCTAAGAACTAGCACAAACTGTGTTTGATTTAGAGTTCCAAATACATGTATCCATATAGGAGAAAACAGAGTGAAACCTAAACATGAAAACGGTTACTGCAAAGGAACGGTTTAACCTAGAAGAACGAAATTTGGTCAGCCAAGTGGGACTCCTGTACTGATCATTACCTGCAAGTATCATCAAGATTGGGTGAAAAAAATGTTTGCTGAGAATTCAGGAAACTCGTAGTTTTTTGGAAGCTTGGCAACCCCTTTCAATGAAAGTGATTCTCGTCAGTCTCTGCTTGGGGCTACTTCCATAGGACACAAACCATAGCCATAGAACTTGGAACTACATTATTGTGCCAAGTTTCAAAGAGCTAGCACAAACCGTGTTTGATTTAGAGTTCTAAATACATGTATCCATTAGGAGAAAACAGAGTGAAACCTAAACATGAAAACGGTTACTGCAAAGGAACGGTTTAACCTAGAAGAATGAAATTTGGTCAGCCAAGTGGGACTCCTGTACTGATCATTACCTGCAAGTATCATCAAGATTGGGTGAAAAAAATGTTTGCTGAGAATTCAGGAAAATCGTAGTTTTTTGGAAGCTTGTCAACCCGTTTCAATGAAAGTGATTCTCTTCAGTCTCTGCTTGGGGCTACTTCCATAGGACACAAACCATAGCCATAGAACTTGGAACTACATTATTGTGCCAAGTTTCAAAGAGCAAGCACAAACCGTGTTTGATTTAGAGTTCCAAATACATGTATCCATATAGCAGAAAACAGAGTGAAACCTAAACATGAAATCGGATACTGCAAAGGAACGGTTTAACCTAGAAGAACGAAATTTGGTGAGCCAAGTGGGATTGGTGTACTGATCATTACCTGCAAGTATCATCACGATTGGGTGAAAGAATGTTTGCTGAGATTTCCGGAAACTCGTAGTTTTTTGGAAGGTTGGCAACCCCTTTCAATGAATGTGATTCTCGTCAGTCTCTGCTTGGGGCTACTTCCATAGGACACAAACCATAGCCATAGAACTTGGAACTACATTATTGTGCCAAGTTTCAAAGAGCAAGCACAAACCGTGTTTGATTTAGAGTTCCAAATACATGTATCCATATAGCAGAAAACAGAGTGAAACCTAAACATGAAATCGGATACTGCAAAGGAACGGTTTAACCTAGAAGAACGAAATTAGGTGAGCCAAGTGGGATTGGTGTACTGATCATTACCTGCAAGTATCATCACGATTGGGTGAAAAAATGTTTGCTGAGATTTCCGGAAACTCGTAGTTTTTGGAAGCTTGGCAACCCCTTTCAATGAATGTGATTCTCGTCAGTCTCTGCTTGGGGCTACTTCCATAGGACACAAACCATAGCCATAGAACTTGGAACTACATTATTGTGCCAAGTTTCAAAGAGCTAGCACAAACCGTGTTTGATTTAGAGTTCTAAATACATGTATCCATATAGGAGAAAACAGTGTGAAACCTAAACATGAAAACGGTTACTGCAATGGAACGGTTTAACCTAGAAGAACGAAATTTGGTGAGCCAAGTGGGACTGATGTACTGATCATTACCTGCAAGTATCATCAAGATTGGGTGAAAAAAAAATTTGCTGAGATTTCCGGAACCTCGTAGTTTTTTGGAAGCATGGCAACCCCTTTCAATGAAAGTGATTCTCGTCAGTCTCTGCTTGGGGCTACATCAATAGGACACAAACCATCACGATAGAACTTGGAAATACATTATTGTGCCAAGTTTCAAAGAGCTAGCACAAACGGTGTTTGATTTAGAGTTCCAACTACATGTATCCATATGGGAGAAAACAGAGTGAATCCTAAACATGAAAACGGTTACTGCAAAGGAACGGTTTAACCTAGAAGAACGAAATTAGGTGAGCCAAATGGGATTGGTGTACTGATCATTACCAGCAAGTATCATCACGATTGTGTGAAAAAATGTTTCCTGAGATTTCCGGAAACTCGTAGTTTTTTGGAAGCTTGGCAACCCCTTTCAATGAAAGTGATTCTCGTCAGTCTCTGCTTGGGGCTACATCCATAGGACAGAAACCATAGCCATAGAACTTGGAACTACATTATTACGCCAAGTTTGTAAGAGCTAGCACAAACCGTGTTTGATTCAGAGTTCCAAATACATGTATCCATATAGGAGAAAACAGAGTGAAACCTAAACATGAAAACGGTTACTGCAAAGGAACGGTTTAACCTAGAAGAACGAAATTTGGTGAGCCAAGTGGGACTGCGGTACTGATCATTACCTGCAAGTATCATCAAGATTGGGTGAAAAAAATGTTTGCTGAGAATTCAGGAATCTCGTAGTTTTTTGGAAGCTTGGCAACCCCTTTCAATGAAAGTGATTCTCGTCAGTCTCTGCTTGGGGCTACTTCCATAGGACACAAACCATAGCCATAGAACTTGGAACTACATTATTGTGCCAAGTTTCAAAGAGCTAGCACAAGCCGTGTTTGATTTAGAGTTCCAACTACATGTATCCATATAGGAGAAAACAGAGTGAAACCTAAACATGAAAACAGTTACTGTAAAGGAACGGTTTAACCTAGAAGAACGAAATTTGGTGAGCCAAGTGGGATTGGTGTACTGATCATTACGTGGAAGTATCATCAAGATTGGGTGAAAAAATGTTTCCTGAGATTTCCGGAAACTCGTAGTTTTTTGGAAGCTTGGCAACCCCTTTCAATGAAAGTGATTCTCGTCAGTCTCTGCTTGGGGCTACATCCATAGGACAGAAACCATAGCCATAGAACTTGGAACTACATTATTATGCCAAGTTTCTAAGAACTAGCACAAACTGTGTTTGATTTAGAGTTCCAAATACATGTATCCATATAGGAGAAAACAGAGTGAAACCTAAACATGAAAACGGTTACTGCAAAGGAACGGTTTAACCTAGAAGAACGAAATTTGGTCAGCCAAGTGGGACTCCTGTACTGATCATTACCTGCAAGTATCATCAAGATTGGGTGAAAAAAATGTTTGCTGAGAATTCAGGAAACTCGTAGTTTTTTGGAAGCTTGGCAACCCCTTTCAATGAAAGTGATTCTCGTCAGTCTCTGCTTGGGGCTACTTCCATAGGACACAAACCATAGCCATAGAACTTGGAACTACATTATTGTGCCAAGTTTCAAAGAGCTAGCACAAACCGTGTTTGATTTAGAGTTCTAAATACATGTATCCATTAGGAGAAAACAGAGTGAAACCTAAACATGAAAACGGTCACTGCAAAGGAACGGTTTAACCTAGAAGAACGAAATTTGGTGAGCCAAGTGGGACTGCTGTACTGATCATTACCTGCAAGTATCATCAAGATTGGGTGAAAAAATGTTTGCTGAGAATTCAGGAAACTCGTAGTTTTTTGGAAGCTTGGCAACCCCTTTCAATGAAAGTGATTCTCGTCAGTCTCTGCTTGGGGCTACTTCCATAGGACACAAACCATAGCCATAGAACTTGGAACTACATTATTGTGCCAAGTTTCAAAGAGCTAGCACAAACCGTGTTTGATTTAGAGTTCCAACTACATGTATCCATATAGGAGAAAACAGAGTGAAACCTAAACATGAAAACAGTTACTGCAAAGGAACGGTTTAACCTAGAAGAACCAAATTTGGTGAGCCAAGTGGGATTGGTGTACTGATCATTACCTGCAAGTATCATCACGATTGGGTGAAAGAATGTTTGCTGAGATTTCCGGAAACTCGTAGTTTTTTGGAAGGTTGGCAACCCCTTTCAATGAATGTGATTCTCGTCAGTCTCTGCTTGGGGCTACTTCCATAGGACACAAACCATAGCCATAGAACTTGGAACTACATTATTGTGCCAAGTTTCAAAGAGCTAGCACAAACGGTGTTTGATTTAGAGTTCCAACTACATGTATCCATATGGGAGAAAACAGAGTGAATCCTAAACATGAAAACGGTTACTGCAAAGGAACGGTTTAACCTAGAAGAACGAAATTAGGTGAGCCAAATGGGATTGGTGTACTGATCATTACCAGCAAGTATCATCACGATTGGGTGAAAAAATGTTTCCTGAGATTTCCGGAAACTCGTAGTTTTTTGGAAGCTTGGCAACCCCTTTCAATGAAAGTGATTCTCGTCAGTCTCTGCTTGGGGCTACATCCATAGGACAGAAACCATAGCCATAGAACTTGGAACTACATTATTATGCCAAGTTTGTAAGAGCTAGCACAAACCGTGTTTGATTTAGAGTTCCAAATACATGTATCCATATAGGAGAAAACAGAGTGAAACCTAAACATGAAAACGGTTACTGCAAAGGAACGGTTTAACCTAGAGGAACGAAATTTGGTGAGCCAAGTGGGACTGCGGTACTGATCATTACCTGCAAGTATCATCAAGATTGGGTGAAAAAATGTTTGCTGAGATTTCAGGAAACTCGTAGTTTTTTGGAAGCTTGGCAACCCCTTTCAATGAAAGTGATTCTCGTCAGTCTCTGCTTGGGGCTACTTCCATAGGACACAAACCATAGCCATAGAACTTGGAACTACATTATTGTGCCAAGTTTCAAAGAGCTAGCACAAGCCGTGTTTGATTTAGAGTTCCAACTACATGTATCCATATAGGAGGAAACAGAGTGAAACCTAAACATGAAAACGGTTACTGTAAAGGAACGGTTTAACCTAGAAGAACGAAATTTGGTGAGCCAAGTGGGATTGGTGTACTGATCATTACGTGGAAGTATCATCAAGATTGGGTGAAAAAATGTTTCCTGAGATTTCCGGAAACTCGTCGTTTTTTGGAAGCTTGGCAACCCCTTTCAATGAAAGTGATTCTCGTCAGTCTCTGCTTGGGGCTACATCCATAGGACAGAAACCATAGCCATAGAACTTGGAACTACATTATTATGCCAAGTTTCTAAGAACTAGCACAAACTGTGTTTGATTTAGAGTTCCAAATACATGTATCCATATAGGAGAAAACAGAGTGAAACCTAAACATGAAAACGGTTACTGCAAAGGAACGGTTTAACCTAGAAGAACGAAATTTGGTCAGCCAAGTGGGACTCCTGTACTGATCATTACCTGCAAGTATCATCAAGATTGGGTGAAAAAAATGTTTGCTGAGAATTCAGGAAACTCGTAGTTTTTTGGAAGCTTGGCAACCCCTTTCAATGAAAGTGATTCTCGTCAGTCTCTGCTTGGGGCTACTTCCATAGGACACAAACCATAGCCATAGAACTTGGAACTACATTATTGTGCCAAGTTTCAAAGAGCTAGCACAAACCGTGTTTGATTTAGAGTTCTAAATACATGTATCCATTAGGAGAAAACAGAGTGAAACCTAAACATGAAAACGGTCACTGCAAAGGAACGGTTTAACCTAGAAGAACGAAATTTGGTGAGCCAAGTGGGACTGCTGTACTGATCATTACCTGCAAGTATCATCAAGATAGGGTGAAAAAATGTTTGCTGAGAATTCAGGAAACTCGTAGTTTTTTGGAAGCTTGGCAACCCCTTTCAATGAAAGTGATTCTCGTCAGTCTCTGCTTGGAGCTACTTCCATAGTACACAAACCATAGCCATAGAACTTGGAACTACATTATTGTGCCAAGTTTCAAAGAGCTAGCACAAACGGTGTTTGATTTAGAGTTCCAACTACATGTATCCATATAGGAGAAAACAGAGTGAAACCTAAACATGAAAACAGTTACTGCAAAGGAACGGTTTAACCTAGAAGAATGAAATTTGGTGAGCCAAGTGGGATTGTTGTACTGATCATTACCTGCAAGTATCATCACGATTGGGTGAAAGAATGTTTGCTGAGATTTCCGGAAACTCGTAGTTTTTTGGAAGGTTGGCAACCCCTTTCAATGAATGTGATTCTCGTCAGTCTCTGCTTGGGGCTACTTCCATAGGACACAAACCATAGCCATAGAACTTGGAACTACATTATTGTGCCAAGTTTCAAAGAGCAAGCACAAACCGTGTTTGATTTAGAGTTCCAAATACATGTATCCATATAGCAGAAAACAGAGTGAAACCTAAACATGAAATTGGATACTGCAAAGGAACGGTTTAACCTAGAAGAACGAAATTTGGTGAGCCAAGTGGAATTGGTGTACTGATCATTACCTGCAAGTATCATCAAGATTGGGTGAAAAAAATGTTTGCTGAGAATTCAGGAAACTCGTAGTTTTTTGGAAGCTTGGCAACCCCTTTCAATGAAAGTGATTCTCGTCAGTCTCTGCTTGGGGCTACTTCCATAGGACACAAACCATAGCCATAGAACTTGGAACTACATTATTGTGCCAAGTTTCAAAGAGCTAGCACAAACCGTGTTTGATTTAGAGTTCCAACTACATGTATCCATATAGGAGAAAACAGAGTGAAACCTCAACATGAAAACGGTTACTGTAAAGGAACGGTTTAACCTAGAAGAACGAAATTTGGTGAGCCAAATGGGATTGGTGTACTGATCATTACGTGGAAGTATCATCAAGATTGGGTGAAAAAATGTTTGCTGAGAATTCAGGAATCTCGTAGTTTTTTGGAAGCTTGGCAACCCCTTTCAATGAAAGTGATTCTCGTCAGTCTCTGCTTGGGGCTACTTCCATAGGACACAAACCATAGCCATAGAACTTGGAACTACATTATTGTGCCAAGTTTCAAAGAGCTAGCACAAGCCATGTTTGATTTAGAGTTCTAAATACATGTATCCATATAGGAGAAAACAGAGTGAAACCTCAACATGAAAACGGTTACTGTAAAGGAACGGTTTAACCTAGAAGAACGAAATTTGGTGAGCCAAGTGGGACTGCTGTACTGATCATTACCTGCAAGTATCATCAAGATTGGGTGAAAAAATGTTTGCTGAGAATTCAGGAAACTCGTAGTTTTTTGGAAGCTTGGCAACCCCTTTCAATGAATGTGATTCTCGTCAGTCTCTCCTTGGGGCTACTTCCATAGGACACAAACCATAGCCATAGAACTTGCAACTACATTATTGTGCCAAGTTTCAAAGAGCTAGCACAAGCCGTGTTTGATTTAGAGTTCCAACTACATGTATCCATATAGGAGAAAACAGAGTGAAACCTAAACATGAAAACAGTTACTGTAAAGGAACGGTTTAACCTAGAAGAACGAAATTTGGTGAGCCAAGTGGGATTGGTGTACTGATCATTACGTGGAAGTATCATCAAGATTGGGTGAAAAAATGTTTCCTGAGATTTCCGGAAACTCGTAGTTTTTTGGAAGCTTGGCAACCCCTTTCAATGAAAGTGATTCTCGTCAGTCTCTGCTTGGGGCTACATCCATAGGACAGAAACCATAGCCATAGAACTTGGAACTACATTATTATGCCAAGTTTCTAAGAACTAGCACAAACTGTGTTTGATTTAGAGTTCCAAATACATGTATCCATATAGGAGAAAACAGAGTGAAACCTAAACATGAAAACGGTTACTGCAAAGGAACGGTTTAACCTAGAAGAACGAAATTTGGTCAGCCAAGTGGGACTCCTGTACTGATCATTACCTGCAAGTATCATCAAGATTGGGTGAAAAAAATGTTTGCTGAGAATTCAGGAAACTCGTAGTTTTTTGGAAGCTTGGCAACCCCTTTCAATGAAAGTGATTCTCGTCAGTCTCTGCTTGGGGCTACTTCCATAGGACACAAACCATAGCCATAGAACTTGGAACTACATTATTGTGCCAAGTTTCAAAGAGCTAGCACAAACCGTGTTTGATTTAGAGTTCTAAATACATGTATCCATTAGGAGAAAACAGAGTGAAACCTAAACATGAAAACGGTCACTGCAAAGGAACGGTTTAACCTAGAAGAACGAAATTTGGTGAGCCAAGTGGGACTGCTGTACTGATCATTACCTGCAAGTATCATCAAGATTGGGTGAAAAAATGTTTGCTGAGAATTCAGGAAACTCGTAGTTTTTTGGAAGCTTGGCAACCCCTTTCAATGAAAGTGATTCTCGTCAGTCTCTGCTTGGGGCTACTTCCATAGGACACAAACCATAGCCATAGAACTTGGAACTACATTATTGTGCCAAGTTTCAAAGAGCTAGCACAAACCGTGTTTGATTTAGAGTTCCAACTACATGTATCCATATAGGAGAAAACAGAGTGAAACCTAAACATGAAAACAGTTACTGCAAAGGAACGGTTTAACCTAGAAGAACCAAATTTGGTGAGCCAAGTGGGATTGGTGTACTGATCATTACCTGCAAGTATCATCACGATTGGGTGAAAGAATGTTTGCTGAGATTTCCGGAAACTCGTAGTTTTTTGGAAGGTTGGCAACCCCTTTCAATGAATGTGATTCTCGTCAGTCTCTGCTTGGGGCTACTTCCATAGGACACAAACCATAGCCATAGAACTTGGAACTACATTATTGTGCCAAGTTTCAAAGAGCTAGCACAAACGGTGTTTGATTTAGAGTTCCAACTACATGTATCCATATGGGAGAAAACAGAGTGAATCCTAAACATGAAAACGGTTACTGCAAAGGAACGGTTTAACCTAGAAGAACGAAATTAGGTGAGCCAAATGGGATTGGTGTACTGATCATTACCAGCAAGTATCATCACGATTGGGTGAAAAAATGTTTCCTGAGATTTCCGGAAACTCGTAGTTTTTTGGAAGCTTGGCAACCCTTTCAATGAAAGTGATTCTCGTCAGTCTCTGCTTGGGGCTACATCCATAGGACAGAAACCATAGCCATAGAACTTGGAACTACATTATTATGATAAGTTTCTAAGAGCTAGCACAAACCGTGTTTGATTTAGAGTTCCAAATACATGTATCCATATAGGAGAAAACAGAGTGAAACCTAAACATGAAAACGGTTACTGCAAAGGAACGGTTTAACCTAGAGGAACGAAATTTGGTGAGCCAAGTGGGACTGCGGTACTGATCATTACCTGCAAGTATCATCAAGATTGGGTGAAAAAAAATGTTTGCTGAGAATTCAGGAATCTCGTAGTTTTTTGGAAGCTTGGCAACTCTTTCAATGAAAGTGATTCTCGTCAGTCTCTGCTTGGGGCTACTTCCATAGGACACAAACCATAGCCATAGAACTTGGAACTACATTATTGTGCCAAGTTTCAAAGAGCTAGCACAAGCCGTGTTTGATTTAGAGTTCCAACTACATGTATCCATATAGGAGAAAACAGAGTGAAACCTAAACATGAAAACGGTTACTGTAAAGGAACGGTTTAACCTAGAAGAACGAAATTTGGTGAGCCAAGTGGGATTGGTGTACTGATCATTACGTGGAAGTATCATCAAGATTGGGTGAAAAAATGTTTCCTGAGATTTCCGGAAACTCGTAGTTTTTTGGAAGCTTGGCAACCCCTTTCAATGAAAGTGATTCTCGTCAGTCTCTGCTTGGGGCTACATCCATAGGACAGAAACCATAGCCATAGAACTTGGAACTACATTATTATGCCAAGTTTCTAAGAACTAGCACAAACTGTGTTTGATTTAGAGTTCCAAATACATGTATCCATATAGGAGAAAACAGAGTGAAACCTAAACATGAAAACGGTTACTGCAAAGGAACGGTTTAACCTAGAATAACGAAATTTGGTCAGCCAAGTGGGACTCCTGTACTGATCATTACCTGCAAGTATCATCAAGATTGGGTGAAAAAAATGTTTGCTGAGAATTCAGGAAACTCGTAGTTTTTGGAAGCTTGGCAACCCCTTTCAATGAAAGTGATTCTCGTCAGTCTCTGCTTGGGGCTACTTCCATAGGACACAAACCATAGCCATAGAACTTGGAACTACATTATTGTGCCAAGTTTCAAAGAGCTAGCACAAACCGTGTTTGATTTAGAGTTCCAACTACATGTATCCATATAGGAGAAAACAGAGTGAAACCTAAACATGAAAACGGTTACTGCAAAGGAACGGTTTAACCTAGAAGAACGAAATTTGGTGAGCCACGTGGGACTGCTGTACTGATCATTACCTGCAAGTATCATCAAGATTGGGTGAAAAAATGTTTGCTGAGAATTCAGGAAACTCGTAGTTTTTTGGCAGCTTGGCAACCCCTTTCAATGAAAGTGATTCTCGTCAGTCTCTGCTTGGAGCTACTTCCATAGGACACAAACCATAGCCATAGAACTTGGAACTACATTATTGTGCCAAGTTTCAAAGAGCTAGCACAAACGGTGTTTGATTTAGAGTTCCAACTACATGTATCCATATAGGAGAAAACAGAGTGAAACCTAAACATGAAAACAGTTACTGCAAAGGAACGTTTAACCTAGAAGAATGAAATTTGGTGAGCCAAGTGGGATTGTTGTACTGATCATTACCTGCAAGTATCATCACGATTGGGTGAAAGAATGTTTGCTGAGATTTCCGGAAACTCGTAGTTTTTTGGAAGGTTGGCAACCCCTTTCAATGAATGTGATTCTCGTCAGTCTCTGCTTGGGGCTACTTCCATAGGACACAAACCATAGCCATAGAACTTGGAACTACATTATTGTGCCAAGTTTCAAAGAGCAAGCACAAACCGTGTTTGATTTAGAGTTCCAAATACATGTATCCATATAGCAGAAAACAGAGTGAAACCTAAACATGAAATTGGATACTGCAAAGGAAACGGTTTAACCTAGAAGAACGAAATTTGGTGAGCCAAGTGGAATTGGTGTACTGATCATTACCTGCAAGTATCATCAAGATTGGGTGAAAAAAATGTTTGCTGAGAATTCAGGAAACTCGTAGTTTTTTGGAAGCTTGGCAACCCCTTTCAATGAAAGTGATTCTCGTCAGTCTCTGCTTGGGGCTACTTCCATAGGACACAAACCATAGCCATAGAACTTGGAACTACATTATTGTGCCAAGTTTCAAAGAGCTAGCACAAACCGTGTTTGATTTAGAGTTCCAACTACATGTATCCATATAGGAGAAAACAGAGTGAAACCTCAACATGAAAACGGTTACTGTAAAGGAACGGTTAACCTAGAAGAACGAAATTTGGTGAGCCAAATGGGATTGGTGTACTGATCATTACGTGGAAGTATCATCAAGATTGGGTGAAAAAATGTTTGCTGAGAATTCAGGAATCTCGTAGTTTTTTTGGAAGCTTGGCAACCCCTTTCAATGAAAGTGATTCTCGTCAGTCTCTGCTTGGGGCTACTTCCATAGGACACAAAACCATAGCCATAGAACTTGGAACTACATTATTGTGCCAAGTTTCAAAGAGCTAGCACAAGCCATGTTTGATTTAGAGTTCTAAATACATGTATCCATATAGGAGAAAACAGAGTGAAACCTCAACATGAAAACGGTTACTGTAAAGGAACGGTTTAACCTAGAAGAACGAAATTTGGTGAGCCAAGTGGGACTGCTGTACTGATCATTACCTGCAAGTATCATCAAGATTGGGTGAAAAAATGTTTGCTGAGAATTCAGGAAACTCGTAGTTTTTTGGAAGCTTGGCAACCCCTTTCAATGAATGTGATTCTCGTCAGTCTCTCCTTGGGGCTACTTCCATAGGACACAAACCATAGCCATAGAACTTGGAACTACATTATTGTGCCAAGTTTCAAAGAGCTAGCACAAGCCGTGTTTGATTTAGAGTTCCAACTACATGTATCCATATAGGAGAAAACAGAGTGAAACCTAAACATGAAAACAGTTACTGTAAAGGAACGGTTTAACCTAGAAGAACGAAATTTGGTGAGCCAAGTGGGATTGGTGTACTGATCATTACGTGGAAGTATCATCAAGATTGGGTGAAAAAATGTTTCCTGAGATTTCCGGAAACTCGTAGTTTTTTGGCAGCTTGGCAACCCTTTCAATGAAAGTGATTCTCGTCAGTCTCTGCTTGGGGCTACATCCATAGGACAGAAACCATAGCCATAGAACTTGGAACTACATTATTATGCCAAGTTTCTAAGAACTAGCACAAACTGTGTTTGATTTAGAGTTCCAAATACATGTATCCATATAGGAGAAAACAGAGTGAAACCTAAACATGAAAACGGTTACTGCAAAGGAACGGTTTAACCTAGAAGAACGAAATTTGGTCAGCCAAGTGGGACTCCTGTACTGATCATTACCTGCAAGTATCATCAAGATTGGGTGAAAAAAATGTTTGCTGAGAATTCAGGAAACTCGTAGTTTTTTGGAAGCTTGGCAACCCCTTTCAATGAAAGTGATTCTCGTCAGTCTCTGCTTGGGGCTACTTCCATAGGACACAAACCATAGCCATAGAACTTGGAACTACATTATTGTGCCAAGTTTCAAAGAGCTAGCACAAACCGTGTTTGATTTAGAGTTCTAAATACATGTATCCATTAGGAGAAAACAGAGTGAAACCTAAACATGAAAACGGTCACTGCAAAGGAACGGTTTAACCTAGAAGAACGAAATTTGGTGAGCCAAGTGGGACTGCTGTACTGATCATTACCTGCAAGTATCATCAAGATTGGGTGAAAAAATGTTTGCTGAGAATTCAGGAAACTCGTAGTTTTTTGGAAGCTTGGCAACCCCTTTCAATGAAAGTGATTCTCGTCAGTCTCTGCTTGGGGCTACTTCCATAGGACACAAACCATAGCCATAGAACTTGGAACTACATTATTGTGCCAAGTTTCAAAGAGCTAGCACAAACCGTGTTTGATTTAGAGTTCCAACTACATGTATCCATATAGGAGAAAACAGAGTGAAACCTAAACATGAAAACAGTTACTGCAAAGGAACGGTTTAACCTAGAAGAACCAAATTTGGTGAGCCAAGTGGGATTGGTGTACTGATCATTACCTGCAAGTATCATCACGATTGGGTGAAAGAATGTTTGCTGAGATTTCCGGAAACTCGTAGTTTTTTGGAAGGTTGGCAACCCTTTCAATGAATGTGATTCTCGTCAGTCTCTGCTTGGGGCTACTTCCATAGGACACAAAACCATAGCCATAGAACTTGGAACTACATTATTGTGCCAAGTTTCAAAGAGCTAGCACAAACGGTGTTTGATTTAGAGTTCCAACTACATGTATCCATATGGGAGAAAACAGAGTGAATCCTAAACATGAAAACGGTTACTGCAAAGGAACGGTTTAACCTAGAAGAACGAAATTAGGTGAGCCAAATGGGATTGGTGTACTGATCATTACCAGCAAGTATCATCACGATTGGGTGAAAAAAATGTTTCCTGAGATTTCCGGAAACTCGTAGTTTTTTGGAAGCTTGGCAACCCCTTTCAATGAAAGTGATTCTCGTCAGTCTCTGCTTGGGGCTACATCCATAGGACAGAAACCATAGCCATAGAACTTGGAACTACATTATTATGATAAGTTTCTAAGAGCTAGCACAAACCGTGTTTGATTTAGAGTTCCAAATACATGTATCCATATAGGAGAAAACAGAGTGAAACCTAAACATGAAAACGGTTACTGCAAAGGAACGGTTTAACCTAGAGGAACGAAATTTGGTGAGCCAAGTGGGACTGCGGTACTGATCATTACCTGCAAGTATCATCAAGATTGGGTGAAAAAAATGTTTGCTGAGAATTCAGGAATCTCGTAGTTTTTTGGAAGCTTGGCAACCTCTTTCAATGAAAGTGATTCTCGTCAGTCTCTGCTTGGGGCTACTTCCATAGGACACAAACCATAGCCATAGAACTTGGAACTACATTATTGTGCCAAGTTTCAAAGAGCTAGCACAAGCCGTGTTTGATTTAGAGTTCCAACTACATGTATCCATATAGGAGAAAACAGAGTGAAACCTAAACATGAAAACGGTTACTGTAAAGGAACGGTTTAACCTAGAAGAACGAAATTTGGTGAGCCAAGTGGGATTGGTGTACTGATCATTACGTGGAAGTATCATCAAGATTGGGTGAAAAAAATGTTTCCTGAGATTTCCGGAAACTCGTAGTTTTTTGGAAGCTTGGCAACCCCTTTCAATGAAAGTGATTCTCGTCAGTCTCTGCTTGGGGCTACATCCATAGGACAGAAACCATAGCCATAGACTTGGAACTACATTATTATGCCAAGTTTCTAAGAACTAGCACAAACTGTGTTTGATTTAGAGTTCCAAAATACATGTATCCATATAGGAGAAAACAGAGTGAAACCTAAACATGAAAACGGTTACTGCAAAGGAACGGTTTAACCTAGAATAACGAAATTTGGTCAGCCAAGTGGGACTCCTGTACTGATCATTACCTGCAAGTATCATCAAGATTGGGTGAAAAAAATGTTTGCTGAGAATTCAGGAAACTCGTAGTTTTTTGGAAGCTTGGCAACCCCTTTCAATGAAAGTGATTCTCGTCAGTCTCTGCTTGGGGCTACTTCCATAGGACACAAACCATAGCCATAGAACTTGGAACTACATTATTGTGCCAAGTTTCAAAGAGCTAGCACAAACCGTGTTTGATTTAGAGTTCCAACTACATGTATCCATTAGGAGAAAACAGAGTGAAACCTAAACATGAAAACGGTCACTGCAAAGGAACGGTTTAACCTAGAAGAACGAAATTTGGTGAGCCAAGTGGGACTGCTGTACTGATCATTACCTGCAAGTATCATCAAGATTGGGTGAAAAAATGTTTGCTGAGAATTCAGGAAACTCGTAGTTTTTTGGAAGCTTGGCAACCCCTTTCAATGAAAGTGATTCTCGTCAGTCTCTGCTTGGAGCTACTTCCATAGGACACAAACCATAGCCATAGAACTTGGAACTACATTATTGTGCCAAGTTTCAAAGAGCTAGCACAAACCGTGTTTGATTTAGAGTTCCAACTACATGTATCGATATAGGAGAAAACAGAGTGAAACCTAAACATGAAAACAGTTACTGCAAAGTAACGGTTTAACCTAGAAGAATGAAATTTGGTGAGCCAAGTGGGATTGTTGTACTGATCATTACCTGCAAGTATCATCACGATTGGGTGAAAGAATGTTTGCTGAGATTTCAGGAAACTCGTAGTTTTTTGGAAGGTTGGCAACCCCTTTCAATGAATGTGATTCTCGTCAGTCTCTGCTTGGGGCTACTTCCATAGGACACAAACCATAGCCATAGAACTTGGAACTACATTATTGTGCCAAGTTTCAAAGAGCAAGCACAAACCGTGTTTGATTTAGAGTTCCAAATACATGTATCCATATAGCAGAAAACAGAGTGAAAACTAAACATGAAATCGGATACTGCAAAGGAACGGATTAACCTAGAAGAACGAAATTTGGTGAGCCAAGTGGGATTGGTGTACTGATCATTACCTGCAAGTATCATCAAGATTGGGTGAAAAAATGTTTGCTGAGAATTCAGGAAACTCGTAGTTTTTTGGAAGCTTGGCAACCCCTTTCAATGAAAGTGATTCTCGTCAGTCTCTGCTTGGGCCTACTTCCATAGGACACAAACCATAGCCATAGAACTTGGAACTACATTATTGTGCCAAGTTTCAAAGAGCTAGCACAAACCGTGTTTGATTTAGAGTTCCAACTACATGTATCCATATAGGAGAAAACAGAGTGAAACCTCAACATGAAAACGGTTACTGTAAAGGAACGGTTTAACCTAGAAGAACGAAATTTGGTGAGCCAAATGGGATTGGTGTACTGATCATTACGTGGAAGTATCATCAAGATTGGGTGAAAAAATGTTTGCTGAGAATTCAGGAATCTCGTAGTTTTTTGGAAGCTTGGCAACCCCTTTCAATGAAAGTGATTCTCGTCAGTCTCTGCTTGGGGCTACTTCCATAGGACACAAACCATAGCCATAGAACTTGGAACTACATTATTGTGCCAAGTTTCAAAGAGCTAGCACAAGCCATGTTTGATTTAGAGTTCTAAATACATGTATCCATATAGGAGAAAACAGAGTGAAACCTCAACATGAAAACGGTTACTGTAAAGGAACGGTTTAACCTAGAAGAACGAAATTTGGTGAGCCAAGTGGGACTGCTGTACTGATCATTACCTGCAAGTATCATCAAGATTGGTGAAAAAATGTTTGCTGAGAATTCAGAAACTCGTAGTTTTTTGGAAGCTTGGCAACCCCTTTCAATGAATGTGATTCTCGTCAGTCTCTCCTTGGGGCTACTTCCATAGGACACAAACCATAGCCATAGAACTTGGAACTTCATTATTGTGCCAAGTTTCAAAGAGCTAGCACAAACCATGTTTGATTTAGAGATCTAAATACATGTATCCATATAGGAGAAAACAGTGTGAAACCTAAACATGAAAACGGTTACTGCAAAGGAACGGTTTAACCTAGAAGAACGAAATTTGGTGAGCCAAGTGGGACTGATGTACTGATCATTACGTGCAAGTATCATCAAGATTGGGTGAAAAAAATGTTTGCTGAGATTTCCGGAAACTCGTAGTTTTTTGGAAGCATGGCAACCCCTTTCAATGAAAGTGATTCTCGTCAGTCTCTGCTTGGGGCTACATCAATAGGACACAAACCATCACGATAGAACTTGGAAATACATATTGTGCCAAGTTACAAAGAGCTAGCACAAACGGTGTTTGATTTAGAGTTCCAACTACATGTATCCATATAGGAGAAAACAGAGTGAATCCTAAACATGAAAACGGTTACTGCAAAGGAACGGTTTAACCTAGAAGAACGTAATTTGGTGAGCCAAATGGGATTGGAGTACTGATCATTACCAGCAAGTATCATCATGATTGGGTGAAAAAATGTTTCCTGAGATTTCCGGAAACTCGTAGTTTTTTGGAAGCTTGGCAACCCCTTTCAATGAAAGTGATTCTCGTCAGTCCCTGCTTGGGGCTACATCCATAGGACAGAAACCATAGCCATAGAACTTGGAACTACATTATTATGCCAAGTTTCTAAGAACTAGCACAAACTGTGTTTGATTTAGAGTTCCAAATACATGTATCCATATAGGAGAAAACAGAGTGAAACCTAAACATGAAAACGGTTACTGCAAAGGAACGGTTTAACCTAGAAGAACGAAATTTGGTGAGCCAAGTGGGACTGCGGTACTGATCATTACCTGCAAGTATCATCAAGATTGGGTGAAAAAAATGTTTGCTGAGAATTCAGGAAACTCGTAGTTTTTTGGAAGCTTGGCAACCCCTTTCAATGAAAGTGATTCTCGTCAGTCTCTGCTTGGGGCTACTTCCATAGGACACAAACCATAGCCATAGAACTTGGATCTACATTATTGTGCCAAGTTTCAAAGAGCTAGCACAAACCGTGTTTGATTTAGAGTTCCAACTACATGTATCCATATAGGAGAAAACAGAGTGAAACCTAAACATGAAAACGGTTACTGTAAAGGAACGGTTTAACCTAGAAGAACGAAATTTGGTGAGCCAAGTGGGACTGGTGTACTGATCATTACCTGGAAGTATCATAAAGAATGGGTGAAAAAAATGTTTGCTGAGAATTCAGGAAACTCGTAGTTTTTTGGAAGCTTGGCAACCCCTTTCAATGAAAGTGATTCTCGTCAGTCTCTGCTTGGGGCTACTTCCATAGGACACAAACCATAGCCATAGAACTTGGAACTACATTATTGTGCCAAGTTTCAAAGAGCTAGCACAAACCGTGTTTGATTTAGAGTTCCAACTACATGTATCCATATAGGAGAAAACAGAGTGAAACCTAAACATGAAAACAGTTACTGCAAAGGAACGGTTTAACCTAGAAGAACGAAATTTGGTGAGCCACGTGGGACTGCTGTACTGATCATTACCTGCAAGTATCATCAAGATTGGGTGAAAAAATGTTTGCTGAGAATTCAGGAAACTCGTAGTTTTTTGGCAGCTTGGCAACCCCTTTCAATGAAAGTGATTCTCGTCAGTCTCTGCTTCTGGCTACTTCCATAGGACACAAACCATAGCCATAGAACTTGGAACTACATTATTGTGCCAAGTTTAAAAGAGCTAGCACAAACCGTGTGATTTAGAGTATCAACTACATGTATCCATATAGCAGAAAACAGAGTGAAACCTAAACATGAAAACGGTTACTGCAAAGGAACGGTTTAACCTAGAAGAACGAAATTTGGTGAGCCAAGTGGGACTGCTGTACTGATCATTACCTGGAAGTATCATCAAGATTGGGTGAAAAAATGTTTGCTGAGATTTCCGGAAACTCGTAGTTTTTTGGAAGCTTGGCAACC
Source organism: Urocitellus parryii (assembly GCF_045843805.1). Lineage (NCBI taxonomy): Eukaryota > Metazoa > Chordata > Mammalia > Rodentia > Sciuridae > Urocitellus > Urocitellus parryii. Next base: position 72,428 of record NW_027554235.1, read on the forward strand.
CCTTTCAATGAATGTGATTCTCGTCAGTCTCTGCTTGGGGCTACTTCCATAGGACACAAACCATAGCCATAGAACTTGGAACTACATTATTGTGCCAATTTTCAAAGAGCTAGCACAAACCGTGTTTGATTTAGAGTTCTAAATACATGTATCCATATAGGAGAAAACAGAGTGAAACCTAAACATGAAAACGGTTACTGCAAAGGAAGGTTTAACCTAGAAGAACGAAATTTGGTGAGCCAAGTGGGACTGATGTACTGATCATTACCTGCAAGTATCATCAAGATTGGGTGAAAAAAATGTTTGCTGAGATTTCCGGAAACTCGTAGTTTTTTGGAAGCACGGCAACCCCTTTCAATGAAAGTGATTCTCGTCAGTCTCTCCTTGGGGCTACATCAATAGGACACAAACCATCACGATAGAACTTGGAAATACATTATTGTGCCAAGTTTCAAAGAGCTAGCACAAACGGTGTTTGATTTAGAGTTCGAACTACATGTATCCATATAGGAGAAAACAGAGTGAATCCTAAACATGAAAACGGTTACTGCAAAGGAACGGTTTAACCAAGAAGAACGTAATTTGGTGAGCCAAATGGGATTGGAGTACTGATCATTACCAGCAAGTATCATCATGATTGGGTGAAAAAATGTTTCCTGAGATTTCCGGAAACTCGTAGTTTTTTGGAAGCTTGGCAACCCCTTTCAATGAAAGTGATTCTCGTCAGTCTCTGCTTGCGGCTACATCCATAGGACAGAAACCATAGCCATAGAACTTGGAACTACATTATTATGCCAAGTTTCTAAGAACTAGCACAAACTGTGTTTGATTTAGAGTTCCAAATACATGTATCCATATAGGAGAAAACAGAGTGAAACCTAAACATGAAAACGGTTACTGCAAAGGAACGGTTTAACCTAGAAGAACGAAATTTGGTCAGCCAAGTGGGACTCCTGTACTGATCATTACCTGCAAGTATCATCAAGATTGGGTGAAAAAAATGTTTGCTGAGAATTCAGGAAACTCGTAGATTTTTGGAAGCTTGGCAACCCCTTTCAATGAAAGTGATTCTCGTCAGTCTCTGCTTGGGGCTACTTCCATAGGACACAAACCCATAGCCATAGAACTTGGAACTACATTATTGTGCCAAGTTTCAAAGAGCTAGCACAAACCGTGTTTGATTTAGAGTTCCAACTACATGTATCCATATAGGAGAAAACAGAGTGAAACCTAAACATGAAAACGGTTAGTGTAAAGGAACGGTTTAACCTAGAAGAACGAAATTTGGTGAGCCAAGTGGGACTGGTGTACTGATCATTACCTGGAAGTATCATAAAGATTGGGTGAAAAAATGTTTGCTGAGAATTCAGGAAACTCGTAGTTTTTTGGAAGCTTGGCAACCCCTTTCAATGAAAGTGATTCTCGTCAGTCTCTGCTTGGGGCTACTTCCATAGGACACAAACCATAGCCATAGAACTTGGAACTACATTATTGTGCCAAGTTTCAAAGAGCTAGCACAAACCGTGTTTGATTTAGAGTTCCAACTACATGTATCCATATAGGAGAAAACAGAGTGAAACCTAAACATGAAAACAGTTACTGCAAAGGAACGGTTTAACCTAGAAGAACGAAATTTGGTGAGCCACGTGGGACTGCTGTACTGATCATTACCTGCAAGTATCATCAAGATTGGGTGAAAAAATGTTTGCTGAGAATTCAGGAAACTCGTAGTTTTTTGGAAGCTTGCAACCCCTTTCAATGAAAGTGATTCTCGTCAGTCTCTGCTTGGGGCTACTTCCATAGGACACAAACCATAGCCATAGAACTTGGAACTACATTATTGTGCCAAGTTTCAAAGAGCTAGCACAAACCGTGTTTGATTTAGAGTTCCAACTACATGTATCCATATAGGAGAAAACAGAGTGAAACCTAAACATGAAAACAGTTACTGCAAAGGAACGGTTTAACCTAGAAGAACGAAATTTGGTGAGCCACGTGGGACTGCTGTATTGATCATTACCTGCAAGTATCATCAAGATTGGGTGAAAAAATGTTTGCTGAGAATTCAGGAAACTCGTAGTTTTTTGGCAGCTTGGCAACCCCTTTCAATGAAAGTGATTCTCGTCAGTCTCTGCTTCTGGCTACTTCCATAGGACACAAACCATAGCCATAGAACTTGGAACTACATTATTGTGCCAAGTTTAAAAGAGCTAGCACAAACCGTGTGATTTAGAGTTTCAACTACATGTATCCATATAGCAGAAAACAGAGTGAAACCTAAACATGAAAACGGTTACTGCAACGGAATGGTTTAACCTAGAAGAACGAAATTTGGTGAGCCAAGTGGGACTGCTGTACTGATCATTACCTGGAAGTATCATCAAGATTGGGTGAAAAAATGTTTGCTGAGATTTCCGGAAACTCGTAGTTTTTTGGAAGCTTGGCAACCCCTTTCAATGAATGTGATTCTCGTCAGTCTCTGCTTGGGGCTACTTCCATAGGACACAAACCATAGCCATAGAACTTGGAACTACATTATTGTGCCAATTTTCAAAGAGCTAGCACAAACCGTGTTTGATTTAGAGTTCTAAATACATGTATCCATATAGGAGAAAACAGAGTGAAACCTAAACATGAAACGGTTACTGCAAAGGAAGGTTTAACCTAGAAGAATGAAATTTGGTGAGCCAAGTGGGACTGATGTACTGATCATTACCTGCAAGTATCATCAAGATTGGGTGAAAAAAATGTTTGCTGAGATTTCCGGAAACTCGTAGTTTTTTGGAAGCACGGCAACCCCTTTCAATGAAAGTGATTCTCGTCAGTCTCTCCTTGGGGCTACATCAATAGGACACAAACCATCACGATAGAACTTGGAAATACATTATTGTGCCAAGTTTCAAAGAGCTAGCACAAACGGTGTTTGATTTAGAGTTCGAACTACATGTATCCATATAGGAGAAAACAGAGTGAATCCTAAACATGAAAACGGTTACTGCAAAGGAACGGTTTAACCAAGAAGAACGTAATTTGGTGAGCCAAATGGGATTGGAGTACTGATCATTACCAGCAAGTATCATCATGATTGGGTGAAAAAATGTTTCCTGAGATTTCCGGAAAGTCGTAGTTTTTTGGAAGCTTGGCAACCCCTTTCAATGAAAGTGATTCTCGTCAGTCTCTGCTTGCGGCTACATCCATAGGACAGAAACCATAGCCATAGAACTTGGAACTACATTATTATGCCAAGTTTCTAAGAACTAGCACAAACTGTGTTTGATTTAGAGTTCCAAATACATGTATCCATATAGGAGAAAACAGAGTGAAACCTAAACATGAAAACGGTTACTGCAAAGGAACGGTTTAACCTAGAAGAACGAAATTTGGTCAGCCAAGTGGGACTCCTGTACTGATCATTACCTGCAAGTATCATCAAGATTGGGTGAAAAAAAATGTTTGCTGAGAATTCAGGAAACTCGTAGATTTTTGGAAGCTTGGCAACCCCTTTCAATGAAAGTGATTCTCGTCAGTCTCTGCTTGGGGCTACTTCCATAGGACACAAACCATAGCCATAGAACTTGGAACTACATTATTGTGCCAAGTTTCAAAGAGCTAGCACAAACCGTGTTTGATTTTAGAGTTCCAACTACATGTATCCATATAGGAGAAAACAGAGTGAAACCTAAACATGAAAACGGTTAGTGTAAAGGAACGGTTTAACTAGAAGAACGAAATTTGGTGAGCCAAGTGGGACTGGTGTACTGATCATTACCTGGAAGTATCATAAAGATTGGGTGAAAAAATGTTTGCTGAGAATTCAGGAAACTCGTAGTTTTTTGGAAGCTTGGCAACCCCTTTCAATGAAAGTGATTCTCGTCAGTCTCTGCTTGGGGCTACTTCCATAGGACACAAACCATAGCCATAGAACTTGGAACTACATTATTGTGCCAAGTTTCAAAGAGCTAGCACAAACCGGGTTTGATTTAGAGTTCCAACTACATGTATCCATATAGGAGAAAACAGAGTGAAACCTAAACCATGAAAACAGTTACTGCAAAGGAACGGTTTAACCTAGAAGAACGAAATTTGGTGAGCCACGTGGGACTGCTGTACTGATCATTACCTGCAAGTATCATCAAGATTGGGTGAAAAATGTTTGCTGAGAATTCAGGAAACTCGTAGTTTTTTGGAAGCTTGGCAACCCCTTTCAATGAAAGTGATTCTCGTCAGTCTCTGCTTGGGGCTACTTCCATAGGACACAAACCATAGCCATAGAACTTGGAACTACATTATTGTGCCAAGTTTCAAAGAGCTAGCACAAACCGTGTTTGATTTAGAGTTCCAACTACATGTATCCATATAGGAGAAAACAGAGTGAAACCTAAACATGAAAACAGTTACTGCAAAGGAAACGGTTTAACCTAGAAGAACGAAATTTGGTGAGCCACGTGGGACTGCTGTATTGATCATTACCTGCAAGTATCATCAAGATTGGGTGAAAAAATGTTTGCTGAGAATTCAGGAAACCTCGTAGTTTTTTGGCAGCTTGGCAACCCCTTTCAATGAAAGTGATTCTCGTCAGTCTCTGCTTCTGGCTACTTCCATAGGACACAAACCATAGCCATAGAACATGGAACTACATTATTGTGCCAAGTTTAAAAGAGCTAGCACAAACCTGATTTAGAGTTCCAACTACATGTATCCATATAGGAGAAAACAGAGTGAATCCTAAACATGAAAACGGTTACTGCAAAGGAACGGTTTAACCTAGAAGAACGAAATTTGGTGAGCCAAATGGGATTGGTGTACTGATCATTACCAGCAAGTATCATCACGATTGGGTGAAAAAATGTTTCCTGAGATTTCCGGAAATTCGTAGTTTTTTGGAAGCTTGGCAACCCCTTTCAATGAAAGTGATTCTCGTCAGTCTCTGCTTGGGGCTACATCCATAGGACAGAAACCATAGCCATAGAACTTGGAACTACATTATTATGCCAAGTTTCTAAGAGCTAGCACAAACCGTGTTTGATTTAGAGTTCCAAATACATGTATCCATATAGGAGAAAACAGAGTGAAACCTAAACATGAAAACGGTTACTGTAAAGGAACGGTTTAACCTAGAAGAACGAAATTTGGTGAGCCAAGTGGGACTGCTGTACTGATCATTACCTGCACGTATCATCAAGATTGGGTGAAAAAAATGTTTGCTGAGAATTCAGGAATCTCGTAGTTTTTTGGAAGCTTGGCAACCCCCTTTCAATGAAAGTGATTCTCGTCAGTCTCTGCTTGGGGTTACTTCCATAGGACACAAACCATAGCCATAGAACTTGGAACTACATTATTGTGCCAAGTTTCAAAGAGATAGCACAAACCGTGTTTGATTTAGAGTTCCAAATACATGTATCCATATAGGAGAAAACAGAGTGAAACCTAAACATGAAAACAGTTACTGTAAAGGAACGGTTTAACCTAGAAGAACGAAATTTGGTGAGCCAAGTGGGATTGGTGTACTGATCATTACCTGGAAGTATCATCAAGATTGGGTGAAAAAATGTTTGCTGAGAATTCAGAAAACTCGTACATTTTTGGAAGCTTGGCAACCCCTTTCAATGAAAGTGATTCTCGTCAGTCTCTGCTTGGGGCTACATCAATAGGACACAAACCATCACGATAGAACTTGGAAATACATTATTGTGCCAAGTTTCAAAAGAGCTCGCACAAACGGTGTTTGATTTAGAGTTCCAACTACATGTATCCATATAGGAGAAAACAGAGTGAATCCTAAACATGAAAACGGTTACTGCAAAGGAACGGTTTAACCTAGAAGAACGAAATTTGGTGAGCCAAATGGGATTGGTGTACTGATCATTACCAGCAAGTATCAACACGATTGGGTGAAAAAATGTTTCCTGAGATTTCCGGAAACTCGTAGTTTTTTGGAAGCTTGGCAACCCCTTTCAATGAAAGTGATTCTCGTCAGTCTCTGCTTGGGGCTACATCCATAGACAGAAACCATAGCCATAGAACTTGGAACTACATTATTGTGCCAAGTTTCAAAGAGCTAGCACAAACCGTGTTTGATTTAGAGTTCCAACTACATGTATCCATATAGGAGAAAACAGAGTGAAACCTAAACATGAAAACAGTTACTGCAAAGGAACGGTTTAACCTAGAAGAATGAAATTTGGTGAGCCAAGTGGTATTGGTGTACTGATCATTACCTGCAAGTATCATCAAGATTGGGTGAAAGAATGTTTGCTGAGATTTCCGGAAACTTGTAGTTTTTTGGAAGCTTGGCAACCCCTTTCAATGAAAGTGATTCTCGTCAGTCTCTGCTTGGGGCTACTTCCACAGGACACAAACCATAGCCATAGAACTTGGAACTACATTATTGTGCCAAGTTTCAAAGAGCTAGCACAAACCGTGTTTGATTTCGAGTTCTGAATACATGTATCCATATAGGAGAAAACAGAGTGAAACCTAAACATGAAAACATTTACTGCAAAGGAACGGTTTAACCTAGAAGAACGAAATTGGTGAGCCAAGTGGGACTGCTGTACTGATCATTACCTGCAAGTATCATCACGATTGGGTGAAAAAATGTTTGCTGAGAATTCAGGAAACTCGTAGTTTTTTGGAAGCTTGGCAACCCCTTTCAATGAAAGTGATTCTCGTCAGTCTCTGCTTGGGGCTACTTCCATAGGACACAAACCATAGCCATAGAACTTGGAACTACATTATTGTGCCAAGTTTCAAAGAGCTAGCACAAACCGTGTTTGATTTAGAGTTCCAAATACATGTATCCATATAGGAGAAAACAGAGTGAAACCTAAACATGAAAACGGTTACTGTAAAGGAACGGTTTAACCTAGAAGAACGAAATTTGGTGAGCCAAGTGGGACTGCTGTACTGATCATTACCTGCAAGTATCATCAAGATTGGGTGAAAAAAATGTTTGCTGAGAATTCAGGAATCTCGTAGTTTTTTGGAAGCTTGGCAACCCCTTTCAATGAAAGTGATTCTCGTCAGTCTCTGCTTGGGGTTACTTCCATAGGACACAAACCATAGCCATAGAACTTGGAACTACATTATTGTGCCAAGTTTCAAAGAGCTAGCACAAACCGTGTTTGATTTAGAGTTCCAAATACATGTATCCATATAGGAGAAAACAGAGTGAAACCTAAACATGAAAACAGTTACTGTAAAGGAACGGTTTAACCTAGAAGAACGAAATTTGGTGAGCCAAGTGGGATTGGTGTACTGATCATTACCTGAGTGTATCATCAAGATTGGGTGAAAAAATGTTTGCTGAGAATTCAGGAAACTCGTACATTTTTGGAAGCTTGGCAACCCCTTTCAATGAAAGTGATTCTCGTCAGTCTCTGCTTGGGGCTACATCAATGGGACACAAACCATCACGATAGAACTTGGAAATACATTATTGTGCCAAGTTTTAAAGAGCTAGCACAAACGGTGTTTGATTTAGAGTTCCAACTACATGTATCCATATAGGAGAAAACAGAGTGAATCCTAAACATGAAAACGGTTACTGCAAAGGAACGGTTTAACCTAGAAGAACGAAATTTGGTGAGCCAAATGGGATTGGTGTACTGATCATTACCAGCAAGTATCAACACGATTGGGTGAAAAATGTTTCCTGAGATTTCAGGAAACTCGTAGTTTTTTGGAAGCTTGGCAACCCCTTTCAATGAAAGTGATTCTCGTCAGTCTCTGCTTGGGGCTACATCCATAGGACAGAAACCATAGCCATAGAACTTGGAACTACATTATTGTGCCAAGTTTCAAAGAGCTAGCACAAACCGTGTTTGATTTAGAGTTCCAACTACATGTATCCATATAGGAGAAAACAGAGTGAAACCTAAACATGAAAACAGTTACTGCAAAGGAACGTTTAACCTAGAAGAATGAAATTTGGTGAGCCAAGTGGTATTGGTGTACTGATCATTACCTGCAAGTATCATCACGATTGGGTGAAAGAATGTTTGCTGAGATTTCCGGAAACTTGTAGTTTTTTGGAAGCTTGGCAACCCCTTTCAATGAAAGTGATTCTCGTCAGTCTCTGCTTGGGGCTACTTCCACAGGACACAAACCATAGCCATAGAACTTGGAACTACATTATTGTGCCAAGTTTCAAAGAGCTAGCACAAACCGTGTTTGATTTCGAGTTCTGAATACATGTATCCATATAGGAGAAAACAGAGTGAAACCTAAACATGAAAACATTAACTGCAAAGGAACGGTTTAACCTACAAGAACGAAATTTGGTGAGCCAAGTGGGACTGCTGTACTGATCATTACCTGCAAGTATCATCACGATTGGTGAAAAAATGTTTGCTGAGAATTCAGGAAACTCGTAGTTTTTTGGAAGCTTGGGAACCCCTTTCAATGAAAGTGATTCTCGTCAGTCTCTGCTTGGGGCTACTTCCATAGGACACAAACCAAGCCATAGAACTTGGAACTACATTATTGTGCCAAGTTTCAAAGAGCTAGCACAAACCGTGTTTGATTTACAGTTCTAAATACATGTATCATATAGGAGAAAACAGAGTGAAACCTAAACATGAAAACAGTTACTGCAAAGGAACGGTTTAACCTAGAAGAACAAAATTTGGTGAGCCAAGTGGGATTGGTGTACTGATCATTACCTGCAAGTATCATCACGATTGGGTGAAAAAATGTTTGCTGAGATTTCCGGAAACTCGTAGTTTGTTGGAAGCTTGGCAACCCCTTTCAATGAAAGTGATTCTCGTCAGTCTCTGCTTGGGCCTACATCCATAGGACAGAAACCATAGCAATAGATCTTGGAACTACATTATTGTGCCAAGTTTCAAAGAGCTAGCACAAACGGTGTTTGATTTAGAGTTTCTAAATACATGTATCCATATAGGAGAAAACAGAGTGAAACCTAAACATGAAACGGTCACTGCAAAGGAACGGTTTAACCTAGAAGAACGAAATTTGGTGAGCCAAGTGGGACTGGTGTACTGATCATTACCTGCAAGTATCATCAAGATTGGGTGAAAAAAAATGTTTGCTGAGATTTCCGCAATCTCGTAGTTTTTTGGAAGCATGGCAACCCCTTTCAATTAAAGTGATTCTCGTCAGTCTCTGCTTGGGGCTACATCCATAGGACACAAACCATCACGATAGAACTTGGAAATACATTATTGTGCCAAGTTTCAAAGAGCTAGCACAAACGGTGTTTGATTTAGAGTTCTAAATACATGTATCCATATAGGAGAAAACAGAGTGAAACCTAAACATGAAAACTGTCACTGCAAAGGAACGGTTTAACCTAGAAGAACGAAATTTGGTGAGCCAAGTGGGACTGGTGTACTGATCATTACCTGCAAGTATCATCAAGATTGGGTGAAAAAAATGTTTGCTGAGAATTCAGGAAACTCGTAGTTTTTTTGAAGCTTGGCAACCCCTTTCAATGAAAGTGATTCTCGTCAGTCTCTGCTTGGGGCTACTTCCATAGGACACAAACCATAGCCATAGAACTTGGAACTACATTATTGTGCCAAGTTTCAAAGAGCTAGCACAAACCGTGTTTGATTTAGAGTTCTAAATACATGTATCCATATAGGAGAAAACAGAGTGAAACCTAAACATGAAAACGGTCACTGCAAAGGAACGGTTTAACCTAGAAGAACGAAATTTGGTGAGCCAAGTGGGACTGCTGTACTGATCATTACCCTGC
>NW_027554236.1:0-82116 GCF_045843805.1 Urocitellus parryii
TGTAGTTCCACGTTCTATGGCTATGGTTTGTGTCCTATGGAAGTAGCCCCAAGCAGAGACTGACGAGAATCACTTTCATTGAAAGGCGTTGCCAAGCTTCCAAGAAACTACGAGTTTCCGGAAATCTCAGCAAACATTTTTTCACCCAAACTTGATTGTACTTGCAGGTAATGATAAGTACACCAATACCACTTGGAATACCAAATTTCATTCTTCTAGGTTAAACCGTTCCTTTGCAGTAACCGTTTTCATGTTTACGTTTCACTCTGTTTTCTCCTATATGGATACATGTAGTTGGACTCTAAATCAAACACGGTTTGTGCTAACTCTTTGAAACTTGGCACAATAATGTAGTTCCAAGTTCTTTGGCTATGGTTTGTGTCCTATGGAAGTAGCCCCAAGCAGAGACTGACGAGAATCACATTCATTGAAAGGGGTTGCGAAGCTTCCAAAAAAGTACGCGTTTCCTGAAATCTCAACAAACATTTTTTCACCCAATCTTGATGATACTTGCAGGTAATGAAGAGTACACCATTCCCACTTGGCTCACCAAATTTCATTCTTCTAGGTTAATCCGTTCCTTTGCAGTAACCATTTTCATGTTTAGGTTTTACTCTGTTTTCTCCTATATGGATACATGTAGTTGGAACTGTAAATCAAACACGGTTTGTGCTAGCTCTTTGAAACTTGGCACTATAATGCAGTTCCTAGTTCTATGGCTATGGTTTGTGTAATATGGAAGTAGCCCCAAGAGGAGACTGACTAGAATCCCTATCATTGAAAGGGGTTGCCAAGCTTACAAAAAACTACGAGTTTCCTGAAATCTCAACAAACATTTTTTCACACAATCTTGATGATACTTGCAGGAAATGATCAGTACACCACTCCCACTTGGCTCACCAAATTTCGTTCTTCTAGGTTAAACCGTTCCTTTGCAGTAACCGTTTTCATGTTTAGGTTTCACTTTGTTTTCTCCTATATGGATACATGTAGTTGGAACTCTAAATCAAACACGGTTTGTGCTAGCTCTTTGAAACTTGGCACAATAATGTAGTTCCAAGTTCTATGGCTATGGTTTGTGTCCTATGGAAGTACCCCCAAGCAGAGACTGACGAGAATCACTTTCATTGAAAGGGGTTGCCAAGCTTCCAAAGAACTACGAGTTTCCGTAAATCTCAGCAATCATTTTTTCACCCAATCTTGATGATACTTGCAGGTAATGATCAGTATACCAGTCCCACTTGGCTCACCAAATTTCGTTCTTCTAGGTTAAACCGTTCCTATGCAGTATCCGTTTTCATGTTAAGCATTCACTCTGTTTTCTCCTATATGGATACATGTAGTTGGAACTCTAAATCAAACACGGTTTGTGCTAGCTTTTGAAACTTGCCACAATAATGTAGTTCCAACTTCTATCGCTATGGTTTGTGTCCTATGGAAGTATCCCCAAGCAGAGACTGACGAGAATCACTTTCATTGAAAGGGGTTGCCAAGCTTCCAAAAAACTACGAGTTTCCTGAAATCTCAGCAAACATTTTTTCACCCAATCTTGATGATACTTGAAGGTAATGATCAGTAAACCAATCCTACTTGGCTCACCAAATTCTTTTTCTAGGTTCAACCGTTCATTTGCAGCAACGGTTTTCATGTTTAGGTTTCACTCTGTTATCTCCTACGTGGATACATGTAGTTGGAACTCTAAATCAAACACAGTTTGTGCTAGCTCTTTGAAACTTGGCACAATAATGTAGTTCCAAGTACTATGGCTATGGTTTGTGTCCCATGGAAGTAGCTCCAAGCAGAGACTGACGAGAATCACTTTCATTGAAAGGGGTTGCCAAGCTTCCAAAAAACTACGAGTTTCCTGAAATCTCAGCAAACATTTTTTCACCCAATCTTGATGATACTTGCAGGTAATGATCAGTACACCAATCCCACTTGGCTCACCAAATTTCGTTCTTCTAGGTTAAACCGTTCCTTTGCAGTAACCGTTTTCATGCTTAGGTTTCACTCTGTTTTCTCCTATATGGATACATGTAGTTGGAACTCTAAATCAAACACGGTTTGTGCTAGCTCTTTGAAACTTGGCACAATGTTGTAGTTCCAAGTTCTATGGCTATGGTTTGTGTCCCATGGAAGGAGCCCCAAGCAGGGACTGACGAGAATCACTTTCATTGAAAGGGTTGCCAAGCTGACAAAAAACTACGAGTTTCCGGAAATCTCAGCAAACATTTTTTCTCCCAATCTTGATGATACTTGCAGGTAATGATCAGTATACCAGTCCCACTTGGCTCACCGAATTTCGTTCTTCTAGGTTAAACCGTTCCTTTACAGTAACCGTTTTCATGTTTAGGTTTCACTCTGTTTTCTCCTATATGGATACATGTAGTTAGAACTCTAAATAAAACACGGTTTGTGCTATCTCTTTGAAACTTGGCACAATAATGTAGTTCCAAGTACTATGGCTATGGTTTTTGTCCTATGGAAGTAGCTCCAAGCAGAGACTGGCGAGAATCACTTTCATTGAAAGGGGTTGCCAAGCTTCCAAGAAACTACGAGTTTCCTGATATCTCAGCAAACATTTTTTCACCCAATCTTGATGATACTTCCATTTAACGATCAGTACACCAATCCCACTGGGCTCACCAAATTTCGTTCTTCTAGGTTAAACCGTTCCTTTGCAGTAACCGTTTTCAAGGTTAGGTTTCACTCTGTTTTCTCCTATATGGATACATCTTGTTGGAACTATAAATCAAACACGGTTTGTGCTAGCTCTTTGAAACTTGGCACAATAATGTTGTTCCAAGTTCTATCCCTATGGTTTGTGTCCGATGGAAGTAGCCGCAAGCAGAGACTGACGAGAATCACTTTCATTGAAAGCGGATGCCAAGCTTCCAAAAAAGTACGTGTTTCCTGAAACTCAGCAAACATTTATTCACCCAATCTTGATGATACTTGCAGGTAATGATCAGTACACCAGTCCCACTTGGCTCACCAAATTTCGTTCTTCTAGGTTAAACGGTTCCTTTGCAGGAACCGTTTTCATGTTTAGGTTTCACTCTGTTTTCTCCTATATGGATACATGTAGTTTGAACTCTAAATTAAACACGATTTGTGCTAGCTCTTTTCAATTTGACACAATGATGTCGTTCCAAGTTCTATCGCTATGGTTTGTGTCCTATTGAAGTAGCCCAAAGCAGAGACTGACTAGAATCACTTTCATTGAAAGGGGTTGCCAAGATTCCAAAAAACTACGAGTTTCCTGAAATCTCAGCAAGCATTTTTTCACCCACTCTTGATGATACTAGCAGGTAATGATCAGTACAACAATCCCACTTGGCTCACCAAATTTCGTTCTTCTAAGTTAAACCGTTCCTTTGCAGTAACCATTTTCATATTTAGGTTTCACTCTGTTTTCTCCTATATGGATACATGTAGCTGGAACTCCAAATCAAACACGGTTTGTGCTAGCTCTTTGAAAATTGGCACAATAATGTAGTTCCAAGTTCTAAGGCTATTTTTTGTGTCCAATGGAAGTAGCCCCAAGCAGAGACTAATGAGAATCACTTTCATTGAAAGGGATTGTCAAGCTTCCAAAAAACTATGAGTTTCCGGAAATCTCAGCAAACATTTTTTCACCCAATCTTGATGATACTTGCAGGTAATGATCAGTACACCAGTACAACTTGGCTTACCAAATTTCGTTCTTCTAGTTTAAACCGTTCCTTTGCAGTAACCGTTTTCATGTTTAGGATTCTCTCTGTTTTCTCCTATATGGATACATGTAATTGGAACTCTAAATCAAACACAGTTTGTGCTAGCTCTTTGAAACTTGGCACAATAATGTAGTTCCAAGTTCTATCGCTATGGTTTGTGTCCTATGGAAGTATCCCCAAGCAGAGACTGACGAGAATCACTTTCATTGAAAGGGGTTGCCAAGATTCCAAAAAACTACGAGTTTCCGGAAATCTCAGCAAACACTTTTTCACCCAATCTTGATGATACTTCCATTTAATGATCAATACACCAATCCCACTGGGCTCACCAAATTTCGTTCTTCTGGGTTAAACCGTTCCTTTGCAGTAACCGTTTTCATGTTTAGGTTTCACTCTGTTTTCTCCTATATGGATACATGTAGTTGGAACTCAAAATCAAACACGGTTTGTGCTAGCTCTTTGAAACTGGGCACAATAATGTAATTCCAAGTTCTATCGCAATGGTTTGTGTCCTATTGAAGTAGACCCAAGCAAAGACTGATGAGAATCACTTTCATTGAAAGGGGTTGCCAAGCTTCCAAAAAACTACCAGTTTCCTGAAATCTCAGCAAACATTTTTTCACCCAATCTTGATAATAATTCCATTTAATGATCAGTACACCAATCCCACTGGGCTCACCAAATTTCGTTCTTCTAGGTAAAACCGTTCCTTTGCAGTAACCTTTTTCATGTTTAGGTTTCACTCTGTTTTCTCCTATATGGATAAATGTAGTTGGAACTCTAAATCAAACACGATTTGTGATAGCTCTTTAGAGCTTGACACAATGATGTAGTTCCAAGTTCTATCGCTATGGTTTGTGTCCTATTGAAGTAGCTGCAAGCAGAGACTGACGAGAATCACTTTCATTGAAAGGGGTTGTCAAGCTTCCAAAAAACTACCAGTTTCCTGAAATCTCAGCAAACATTTTTTCACCCAATCTTGATAATACTTCCATTTAATGATCAGTACACCAATCCCACTGGGCTCACCAAATTTCGTTCTTCTAAGTTAAACCGTTCCTTTGCAGTAACCGTTTTCATGTTTAGGTTTCACTCTGTTTTCTAGTATATGGATACATGTAGTTGGAACTCTAAATCAAACACGGTTTGTGCTAGCTCTTTGAAACTTGGCACAATAATGTAGTTCTAAGTTCTATCGCTATGGTTTTTGTCCTATTGATGTACCCCAAGCAGAGACTGATGTGACGAGAATCACTTTCATTGAAAGGGGTTGCCAAGCTTCCAAAAAACTACGAGATTTCTGAAATCTCAGCAAACATTTTTTCACGCACTCTTGATGATACTAGCAGGTAATGATCAGTACACCAATCCCACTTGGTTCACCAAATTTCGTTCTTGTAGGTTAAACCGTTCCTTTGCAGTAACCATTTTTCATGTTTAGGTTTCACTCTGTTTTCACCTATATGGATACATGTAGCTGGAACTCCAAATCAAAAACGGTTTGTGCTACCTCTTTGAAACTTGGCACAATAATGTAGTTCCAAGTTCTATGGCTATTGTTTGTGTCCAATGGAAGTAGCCCCAAGCAGAGACTAACGAGAATCACTTTCATTGAAAGGGATTGTCAAGCTTCCAAAAAAGTATGACTTTCCGGAATTCTCAGCAAACATTTTTTCACGCAATCTTGATGATACTTGCAGGTAATGATCAGTAAACCAATCCTACTTGGCTCACCACATTTCGTTCTTCTAGGTTAAACCGTTCCTTTGCAGTAACCGTTTTCCTGTTTAGGTTTCACTCTGTTTTCTCCTATATGGATACATGTAGTTGGAACTCTAAATCAAACACGGTTTGTGCTAGCTCTTTTCAACTTGACACAATGTTGTAGTTCCAAGTTCTATCGCTATGATTTATGTCCTATTGAAGTAGACGCAAGCAGAGACTGACGAGAATCACTTTCATTGAAAGGGGTTGCAAGCTTCCAAAAAACTACGAGTTTCCGGAAATCTCAGCAAACTTTTTTTTTTCCCAATCTTGATGATACTTGCAGGTAATGATCAGTACACCAATCCAACTTGGCTCACCAAATTTCATTCTTCTAGGTTAAACCGTTCCTTTGCAGCAACCGTTTTCATGTTTAGGTTTCACTCTGTTTTCTCCTATGTGGATACATGTAGTTGGAACTCTAAATCAAACACGGTTTGTGCTAGCTCTTTTCAACTTGTCACAATGATGTAGTTCTAAGTTCTATCGCTATCGTTTGTGTCCTATTGAAGTAGCCGCAAGCAGAGACTGACGAGAATCACTTTCATTGAAAGGGGTTGTCAAGCTTCCAAAAAACTACGTGTTTCCTGAAGTCTAAGCAAACATTTTTTCACCCAATCTTGATGATACTTGCAGGTAATGATCAGTACACCAGTCCAACTTGGCTCACCAAATTTCGTTCTTCTAGGTTATACCGTTCCTTTGCAGTAACTGTTTTCATGTTTAGGTTTCACTCTGTTTTCTCCTATATGGATACATGTAGCTGGAACTCCAAATCAAACACGATTTGTGCTAGCTCTTTGAAACTTGGCACAATAATGTAGTTCCAAGTTCTATGGATATGGTTTGTGTCCTATAAAGTAGCTCCAAGCAGAGACTGACGAGAATCACTTTCATTGAAAGGGGTTGCCAAGCTTCCAAAGTCTACGAGTTTCCTGAAATCTCAGCAAACATTTGTTCACACAATCTAGATGATAGTTCCATTTAATGATCAGTACATCAATCCCACTGGACTCACCAAATTTCGTTCTTCTAGTTTAAACCGTTCCTTTGCAGTAACCCTTTTCATGTTTAGGTTTCACTCTGTTTTCTCCTATATGGATACATGTAGTTGGAACTCTAAATCAAACACGGTTTGTGCTAGCTCTTTTCAACTTGTCACAATGATGTAGTTCTAAGTTCTATCGCTATGGTTTGTGTCCTATTGAAGTAGCCGCAAGCAGAGACTGAAGAGAATCACTTTCATTGAAAGGGGTTGTCAAGCTTCCAAGAAATTACGTGTTTTCTGAAGTCTCAGCAAACATTTTTTCACCCAATCTTGATGATACTGGCAGGTAATGATCAGTACACCAATCCCACTGGGCTCATCAAATTTCGTTCTTCTAGGTTAAACCGTTCCTTTGCAGTAACCGTTTTCATGTTTAGGTTTCACTCTGTTTACTCCTATATGGATACATGTAGTTGGAACTCTAAATCAAACACTGTTTGTGCTATCTATTTGAAACTTGGCACAATAATGTAGTTCCAAGTTCTATGGCTATGGCTTTTGTCCAATGGAAGTAGCCCCAAGCAGAGACTGACGAGAATCACTTTCATTGAAAGGGGTTGCCAAGCTTCCAAAAAACTACGAGTTTCCTGAAATCTCAGCAACCATTTTTTCACGCAATCTTGATGATACTTGCAGGTAATGATCAGTAAACCAATCCTACTTGGCTCACCAAATTTCGTTCTTCTAGGTTAAACCGTTCCTTTGCAGTAACCGTTTTCATGTTTAGGTTTCACTATGTTTTCTCCTATATGTATACATGTAGTTGGAACTCTAAATCAAACTCGGTTTGTGCTAGCTCTTTTCAACTTGACACAATGTTGTAGTTCCAAGTTCTATCGCTATGGTTTATGTCCTATTGAAGTAGTCTCAAGCAGAGACTGACGAGAATCACTTTCATTGAAAGGGGTTGCCAAGCTTCCAAAAATCTACGAGTTTCCTGAAATCTCAGGAAACATTTCTTCACACAATCTTGATGATAGTTCCATTTAATGATCAGTACATCAATCCCACTGGGCTCACCAAATTTCGTTTTTCTAGGTTAAACCCTTCCTTTGCAATAACCGTTTTCATGTTTAGGTTTCACTCTGTTTTCTCCTATATGGATAAATATAGATGGAACTCTAAATCAAACATGGTTTGTGCTAGCTCATTGAAACATGGCACAATAATGTAGTATCAAGTTCTATGGCTATGTTTTGTGTTCAATTGAAGTAGCCCCAAGCAGAGACTGACGAGTATAACTTTCATTGAAAGGGGTTGCCAAGCTTCCAAAAAACTATGAGTTTCCAGAAATCTCTGCAAACATTTTTTCACCCTATCTTGATGATACTTGCAGGTAATGATCAGTATACCAGGCCCACTTGGCTCACCAAATTTGGTTCTTCTAGGTTAAACCGTTCCTTTGCAGTAACCGTTTTCATGTTTAGGTTTCACTCTATTTTCTCCTATATGGATACATGTAGCTGGAACTCCAAATCAAACACGATTTGTGCTAGCTCTTTGAAACTTGGCACAATAATGGAGTTCCAAGTTCTATGGGTATGGTTTGTGTCCTATAAAGTAGCTCCAAGCAGAGACTGACGAGAATCACTTTCATTGAAAGGGGTTGCCAAGCTTCCAAAAATCTACGAGTTTCCTGAAATCTCAGGAAACATTTCTTCACACAATCTTGATGATAGTTCCATTTAATGATCAGTACATCAATCCCACTGGGCTCACCAAATTTCGTTCTTCTAGGTTAAACCGTTCCTTTGCAGTAACCCTTTTCACGTTTAGGTTTCACTCTGTTTTCTCCTATATGGATACATGTAGTTGGAACTCTAAATCAAACACGGTTTGTGCTAGCTCTTTTCAACTTGTCACAATGATGTAGTTCTAAGTTCTATCGCTATGGTTTGTGTCCTATTGAAGTAGCCGCAAGCAGAGACTGAAGAGAATCACTTTCATTGAAAGGGGTTGTCAAGCTTCCAAAAAACTACGTGTTTCCCTAAGTCTCAGCAAACATTTTTTCACCCAATCTTGATGATACTGGCAGGTAATGATCAGTACACCAATCCCACTTGGCTCACCAAATTTCGTTCTTCTAGTTTAAACCGTTCCTTTGCAATAACCGTTTTCATGTTTAGGTTTCACTCTGTTTTCTCCTATATGGATACATGTAGTTGGAACTCTAAGTCAAACACGGTTTGTGCTAGCTCTTTGAAACATGGCACAATAATGTAGTTCCAAGTTCTATGGCTATGGTTTTTGTCCTGTGGAAGTAGTCCCAAGCAGAGACTGACGAGATCACTTACATTGAAAGGGGTTGCCAAGCTTCCAAAAAACTACGAGTTTCCGGAAATCTCAGCAAACATTTTTTCTACCAATCTTGATGATACTTGCAGGTACTGATCAATACACAAATCCCACTTGGCTCACCAAATTTCGTTCTTCTAGGTTAAAGCGTTCCTTTGCAGTAACCGTTTTCATGTTTAGGTTTCACTCTGTTTTCTCCTATATGGATACATGTAGTTGGAACTCTAAATCAAACACGGTGTGTGCTAGCTCTTTGAAACTTGGCACAATAATGTAGTTCCAATTTCTATCACTATGGTTTGTGTCCGATGGAGGTAGCCCCAAGCAGAGACAGCCGAGAATCACTTTAATTGAAAGGGGTTGCCAAGCTTCCAAAAAACTACGAGTTTCCGGAAATCTCAGCAAACATTTTTTCACCCAATCTTGATGATACTTGAGGTAATGATCAGTACACCATTCCCACTTGGCTCACCAAATTTCGTTCTTCTAGGTTAAACCGTTCCTTTGTAGTAACCGTTTTCATGTTTAGGTTTCACTCTGTTTTCTCCTATATGGATACATGTAGTTGGAACACTAAATCAAACACGGTTTGTGCTAGCACTTTGAAAATTGGCAAAATAATGTAGTTCCAATTTCTATCACTATGGTTTGTGTCCGATGGAGGTAGCCCCATGCAGAGACAGCCGAGAATCACTTTCATTGAAAGGGGTTGCCAAGCTTCCAAAAAACTACGAGTTTCCGGAAATCTCAGCAAACATTTTTTCACCCAATCTTGATGATACTTCCATTTAATGATCAGTACATCAATCCCACTGGGGTCACCAAATTTCGTTCATCTAGGTTAAACCGTTAGTTTGCAGTAACCGTTTTCATGTTTAGGTTTCACTCTGTTTTCTCCTATATGGATACATGTAGTTGGAACTCTAAATCAAGCACCGTTTGTGCTAGCTGTTTGAAACTTGGCACAATAATGGAGTTCCAAGTTCTATGGGTATGGTTTGTGTCCTATGGGAGTAGCCCCAAGCAGAGACTGACGAGAATCACTTTCATTGAAAGGGGTTGCCAAGCTTCAAAAAAACTACGAGTTTCCCGAAAACTCAGCAAACATTTTTTCACCCAATCTTGATGATACTTGCAGGTAATGATCAGTACACTAATCCCACTTGGCTCACCAAGTTTCGTTCTTATAGGTTAAAGCGTTCCTTTGCAGTAACCGTTTTCATGTTTAGGTTTCACTCTGTTTTATCCTATATGGATACATGTAGTTGGAACTCTAAATCAAACACGGTTTGTGCTAGCTCTTTGAAACATGGCACAATAATGTAGTTCCAAGTTCTATCGCTATGGTTTGTGTCCTATTGAAATAGCCCCAAGCAGAGACTGACTAGAATCACTTTCATTGAAAGGGGTTGCCAAGCTTCCAAAAAAACTGCGAGTTTTCGGAAATCTCAGCAAACATTTTTTCACCCAATCTTGATGATACTTGCAGGTAATGATCAGTATACCAGGACCACTTGGCTCACCAAATTTGGTTCTTCTAGGTTAAACCGTTCCTTTGCAATAACCGTTTTCATGTTTAGGTTTCAATCAGTTTTCTCGTATATGGATACATGTAGTTGGAAGTCTAAATCAAACACGGTTTGTGCTAGCTCTTTGAAACTTGGCACTATAATGTATTTCCAAGTTCTGTCACTATGGTTTGTATCCTATTGTAGTAGCCCTAAGCAGAGACTGACGAGAATCACATTCATTGAAAGGAGTTGCCTAGTTTCCAAAAAACTACGAGTTTCCGGAAATCTCAGCAAACATTTTTTCACCCAATCTTGATGATACTTGCAGGTAATGATCAGTACACCAATCCAACTTGGCTCACCAAATTTCGTTCTTCTAGGTTAAACCGTTCCTTTGTAGTCACCGTTTTCATGTTCAGGTTTCTCTCTGTTTTCTCCTATATGGATACAAGTAGTTGGAACACTAAATCAAACACGGTTTGTGCTAGCTCTTTAAAAATTGGCACAATTATGTAGTTCCAATTTCTATCACTATGGTTTGTGTCCGATGGAGGTAGCCCCAAGCAGAGACAGCTGAGAATCACTTTCATTGAAAGGGGTTGCTAAGCTTCCAAAAATCTACGAGTTTCCTGAAATATCAGCAAACATTTTTTCACCCAATCTTGATGATACTTCCATTTAATGATCAGTACATCAATCCCACTGGGGTCACGAAATTTCGTTCTTCTAGGTTAAACCGTTCCTTTGCAGTAACCGTTTTCATGTTTAGGTTTCACTCTGTTTTCTCCTATATGGATACATGTAGTTGGAACTCTAAATCAAACACCGTTTGTGCAAGCTCTTTGAAACTTGGCACAATAATGTAGTTCCAAGTTCTGTGGCTATGGTTTGTGTCCTATGGAAGTGGCCCCAAGCAGAGACTGATGAGAATCACTTTCATTGAAAGGGGTTGCCAAGCTTCCAAAAACTACGAGTTTCCTGAAAACTCAGCAAACATTTTTTCACCCAATCCTGATGATACTTGCAGGTAATGATCAGTACACCAATCCCACTTGGCTCACCAAATTTCGTTCTTATAGGTTAAAGCGTTCCTTTGCAGTAACCGTTTTCATGTTTAGGTTTCACTCTGTTTTCTCCTATATGGATACATGTAGTTGGAACTCTAAATCAAACACGGTGTGTGCTAGCTCTTTGAAACTTGGCACAATGATGTAGTTCCAAGTTCTATCGCTATGGTTTGTGTCCTATGGAAGTAGCCCAAAGCATAGACTGACGAGAATCACTTTCATTGAAAGGGGTTGCCAAGCTTCCAAAAAACTACGAGTTTCCTGAAATCTCAGCAATCATTTTTTCACCCAATCTTGATGATACTTGCAGGTAATGATCTGTACACCAATCCCACTTGGCTCACCAAATTTCGTTCTTCTATTTTAAACCCTTCCTTTGCAATAACCGTTTTCATGTTTAGGTTTCACTCTGTTTTCTCCTATATGGATACATGTAGTTGGAACTCTAAATCAAACACGGTTTGTGCTAGCTCTTTGAAACTTGTCACAATGGTGTAGTTCCAAGTTCTATCGCTATGGTTTGTGTCCAATGGAAGTAGCCCAAAGATAGACTGACGAGTATAACTTTCATTGAAAGGGGTTGCCAAGATTCCTAAAAACTACGAGTTTCCGGAAATCTCTGCAAACATTTTTTCACCCAATCTTGATGATACTTGCAGGTAATGATCAGTACACCAATCCCACTTGGCTCACCAAATTTCGTTCTTCTAGGTTAAACCGTTCCTTTGCAATAACCGTTTACATGTTTAGGTTTCAATAAGTTTTCTCTTATATGGATACACGTAGTTGGAACTCTAAAACAAACACGGTTTGTGCTAGCTCTTTGAAACTTGTCACAATAATGTAGTTCCAAGTTCTATGGCTATTTTTTGTGTCCTGTTGAAGTAGCCCCAAGCAGAGACTGACGAGAATCACTTTCATTGAAAGGGGTTGCCAAGCTTCCAAAAATCTACGAGTTTCCGGAAATCTCAGCAAACCTTTTTTCTCCCAATCTTGATGATACTTGCAGGTAATGATCAGTACACCAATCCCACTTGGCTCACCAAATTTCGTTCTTCTAGGTTAAACCGTTCCTGTGCAAAAACAGTTTTCATGTTTAGGTTTCACTCTGTTTCTCCTATATGGATACATGTAGTTGGAACTCTAAATCAAACACGGTTTGTGCTAGCTCTTTGAAACTTGGCACAATTATGTAGTTCCAAGTTCTATCACTATGGTTTGTGTCCTATTGAAGTAGTCCTAAGCAGAGACTGACGAGAATCACATTCATTGAAAGGAGTTGCCTAGTTTCCAAAAAACTACGAGTTTCCGGAAATCTCAGGAAACATTTTTTCACCCAATCTTGATGATACTTCGATTTAATGATCAGTACATCAATCCCACTGGGGTCACCAAATTTCGTTATTCTAGGTTAAACCGTTCCTTTGCAGTAACCGTTTTCATGTTTAGGTTTCACTCTGTTTTCTCCAATATGGATACATGTAGTTGGAACTCTAAATCAAACACGGTTTGTGCTAGCTCTTTGAAACTTGGCACAATGATGTAGTTCCAAGTTCTATCGCTATGGTTTGTGTCCTATGGAAGTAGCCCCAAGCAGAGACTGACGAGAATCACTTTCATTGAAAGGCGTTGCCAAGCTTCCAAAAAACTACGAGTTTCCGGAAATCTCAGCAAACATTTTTTCACCCAATCTTGATGATACTTGCAGGTAATGATCAGTATACCAGGCCCACTTGGCTCACCAATTTGGTTCTTCTAGGTTAAACCGTTCCTTTGCAATAACCGTTTTCATGTTTAGGTTTCAATCAGTTTTCTCCTATATGGATACAGGTAGTTGGAAGTCTAAATCAAACACGGTTTGTGCTAGCTCTTTGAAACTTGGCACTATAATGTAGTTCCAAGTTCTATCACTATGGTTTGTATCCTATTGAAGTAGCCCTAAGCAGAGACTGACGAGAATCACATTCATTGAAAGGAGTTGCCTAGTTTCCAAAAAACTACGAGTTTCCGGAAATCTCAGCAAACATTTTTTCACCCAATCTTGATGATACTTCCTCTTAATGATCAGTACACCAATCCCACTTGCTCACCAAATTTCGTTCTTCTAGGTTAAACCGTTCCTTTGTAGTCACCGTTTTCATGTTTAGGTTTCACTCTGTTTTCTCCTATATGGATACATGTAGTTGGAACTCTAAATCAAACACGGTTTGTGCTAGCTCTTTGAAACTTGGCACAATGATGTAGTTCCAAGTTCTATCGCTATGGTTTGTGTCCTATGGAAGTAGCCCCAAGGAGAGACTGACGAGAATCACTTTCATTGAAAGGCGTTGCCAAGCTTCCAAAAAACTACGAGTTTCCGGAAATCTCAGCAAACATTTTTTCACCCAATCTTGATGATACTTTCAGGTAATGATCAGTACACCGATCCCACTTGGCTCACCAAATTTAGTTCTTCTAGGTTAAACCCTTCCTTTGCAATAACCGTTTTCATGTTTAGGTTTCACTCTGTTTTCTCCTATATGGATACATGTAGTTGGAACTCTAAATCAAACACGATTTGTGCTAGCTCTTTGAAACTTTTCACAATGATGTAGTTCCAAGTTTTATCGCTATGGTTTGTGTCCTATGGAAGTAGCCCAAAGATAGACTGACGAGAATCACTTTCATTGAAAGGGGTTGCCAAGCTTCCAAAAAACTACGAGTTTCCGGAAATCTCAGCAAACATTTTTTCTCCCAATCTTGATGATACTTGCAGGTAATGATCAGTACACTAATCCCATTTGGCTCACCAAATTTCGTTCATCTAGGTTAAACCCTTCCTTTGAAATAACCGTTTTGATGTTTAGGTTTCACTCTGTTTTCTCCTATATGGATACATGTAGTTGGAACTCTAAATTAAACACGGTTTGTGCTAGCTCTTTGAAACTTGGCACAATAATGTAGTTCCAAGTTCTATGGCTATGATTTGTGTCCAATTGAAATAGCCCCAAGCAGAGACTGACGAGTATAACTTTCATTGAAAGGGGTTTCCAAGCTTCCAAAAAACTACGAGTTTCCGGAAATCTCTGCAAACATTTTTTCACCGAATCTTGATGACACTTGCAGGTAATGATCAGTATACCAGGCCCACTTGGCTCACCAAATTTGGTTCTTCTAGGTTAAACCGTTCCTTTGCAATAACCGTTTTCATGTTTAGGTTTCAATCAGTTTTCTCCTATATGGATACATGTAGTTGGAACTCTAAATCAAACACCGTTTGTGCTAGCTCTTTGAAACTTGGCACAATTATGTAGTTCCAAGTTCTATGGCTATGGTTTGTGTCCGATGGCGGTAGCCCCAAGCAGAGACTGACGAGAATCACTTTCATTGAAAGGGGTTGCCAAGCTTCCAAAAATTTACGAGTTTGCGGAAATCTCAGCAAACATTTTTTCACCCAATCTTGATGATACTTCCATTTAATGATCAGTACACCAATCCCACTTGGCTCACCAAATTTCGTTCTTATAGGTTAAAGCGTTCCTTTGCAGTAACCGTTTTCATGTTTAGGTTTCACTCTGTTTTCTCCTATATGGATACATGTAGTTGGAACTCTAAATCAAACACAGTTTGTGCTAGCTCTTTGAAACTTGGCACAATGATGTAGTTCCAAGTTCTATCGCTATGGTTTGTGTCCTATGGAAGTAGCCCAAAGCACACACTGACGAGAATCACTTTCATTGAAAGGCGTTGCCAAGCTTCCAAAAAACTACGAGTTTCCGGAAATCTCAGCAAACATTTTTTCACCCAATCTTGATGATACTTGCAGGTAATGATCTGTACACCAATCCCACTTGGCTCACCAAATTTCGTTCTTCTATTTTAAACCCTTCCTTTGCAGTAACCATTTTCATGTTTAGGATTCACTCTGTTTTCTCCTATATGGATACATGTAGTTGGAACTCTAAATCAAACACGGTTTGTGCTAGCTCTTTGAAACTTGTCACAATGGTGTAGTTCCAAGTTCTATCGCTATGGTTTGTGTCCTATGGAAGTAGCCCAAAGATAGACTGACGAGTATAACTTTCATTGAAAGGGGTTGCCAAGATTCCTAAAAACTACGAGTTTCCGGAAATCTCTGCAAACATTTTTTCACCCAATCTTGATGATACTTGCAGGTAATGATCAGTACCCCAATCCCACTTGGCACACCAAATTTCGTTCTTCTAGGTTAAACCGTTCCTTTGCAATAACCGTTTACATGTTTAGGTTTCAATAAGTTTTCTCTTATATGGATACACGTAGTTGGAACTCTAAAACAAACACGGTTTGTGCTAGCTCTTTGAAACTTGGCACAATAATGTAGTTCCAAGTTCTATGGCTATGGTTTGTGTCCTGTTGAAGTAGCCCCAAGCAGAGACTGACGAGAATCACTTTCATTGAAAGGGGTTGCCAAGCTTCCAAATATCTACGAGTTTCCGGAAATCTCAGCAAACCTTTTTTCTCCCAATTTTGATGATACTTGCAGGTAATGATCAGTACACCAATCCCACTTGGCTCACCAAATTTCGTTCTTCTAGGTTAAACCGTTCCTGTGCAAAAACCGTTTTCATGTTTAGGTTTCACTCTGTTTCTCCTATATGGATACATGTAGTTGGAACTCTAAATCAAACACGGTTTGTGCTAGCTCTTTGAAACTTGGCACAATTATGTAGTTCCAAGTTCTATCACTATGGTTTGTGTCCTATTGAAGTAGTCCTAAGCAGAGACTGACGAGAATCACATTCATTGAAAGGAGTTGCCTAGTTTCCAAAAAACTACGAGTTTCCGGAAATCTCAGCAAACATTTTTTCACCCAATCTTGATGATACTTCGATTTAATGATCAGTACATCAATCCCACTGGAGTCACCAAGTTTCGTTCTTCTAGGTTAAACCGTTCCTTTGCAGTAACCGTTTTCATGTTTAGGTTTCACTCTGTTTTCTCCTATATGGATACATGTAGTTGGAACTCTAAATCAAACACGGTTTGTGCTAGCTCTTTGAAACATGGCACAATGATGTAGTTCCAAGTTCTATCGCTATGGTTTGTGTCCTATTGAAGTAGCCCCAAGCAGAGACTGACTAGAATCACTTTCATTGAAAGGGGTTGCCAAGCTTCCAAAAAAACTGCGAGTTTCCGGAAATCTCAGCAAACATTTTTTCACCCAATCTTGATGATACTTGCAGGTAATGATCAGTACACCAATCCCACTTGGCTCACCAAATTTGGTTCTTCTAGGTTAAACCCTTCCTTTGCAATAACCGTTTTCATGTTTAGGTTTCACTCTGTTTTCTCCTACATGGATACATGTATTTGGAACTCTAAATCAAACACGGTTTGTGCTAGCTCTTTGAAACTTGTCACAATGATGTAGTTCCAAGTTCTATCGCTATGGTTTGTGTCCTATGGAAGTAGCCCCAAGCAGAGACTGACGAGAATCACTTTCATTGAAAGGCGTTGCCAAGCTTCCACAAAACTACGAGTTTCCGGAAATCTCAGCAAACATTTTTTCTCCCAATCTTGATGATACTTGCAGGTAATGATCAGTACACCAATCCCACGTGGCTCACCAAATTTCGTTCTTCTAGGTTAAACCGTTCCTTTGCAATAACCGTTTTCATGTTTAGGTTTCACTCTGTTTTCTCCTATATGGATACATGTAGTTGGAACTCTAAATCAAACACGGTTTGTGCTAGCTCTTTGAAACTTGGCACAATGATGTAGTTCCAAGTTCTATCGCTATGGTTTGTGTCCTATGGAAGTAGCCCCAAGGAGAGACTGACGAGAATCACTTTCATTGAAAGGCGTTGCCAAGCTTCCAAAAAACTACGAGTTTCCGGAAATCTCAGCAAACATTTTTTCACCCAATCTTGATGATACTTTCAGGTAATGATCAGTACACCGATCCCACTTGGCTCACCAAATTTCGTTCTTCTAGGTTAAACCCTTCCTTTGCAATAACCGTTTTCATGTTTAGGTTTCACTCTGTTTTCTCCTATATGGATACATGTAGTTGGAACTCTAAATCAAACACGGTTTGTGCTAGCTCTTTGAAACTTTTCACAATGATGTAGTTCCAAGTTTTATCGCTATGGTTTGTGTCCTATGGAAGTAGCCCAAAGATAGACTGACGAGAATCACTTTCATTGAAAGGGGTTGCCAAGCTTCCAAAAAAATACGAGTTTCCGGAAATCTCAGCAAACATTTTTTCTCCCAATATTGATGATACTTGCAGGTAATGATCAGTACACTAATCCCATTTGGCTCACCAAATTTCGTTCATCTAGGTTAAACCCTTCCTTTGAAATAACCGTTTTGATGTTTAGGTTTCACTCTGTTTTCTCCTATATGGATACATGTAGTTGGAACTCTAAATTAAACACGGTTTGTGCTAGCTCTTTGAAACTTGGCACAATAATGTAGTTCCAAGTTCTATGGCTATGTTTTGTGTCCAATTGAAATAGCCCCAAGCAGAGACTGATGAGTATAACTTTCATTGAAAGGGGTTGCCAAGCTTCCAAAAAACTAAGAGTTTCCGGAAATCTCTGCAAACATTTTTTTCACCCAATCTTGATGACACTTGCAGGTAATGATCAGTATACCAGGCCCACTTGGCTCACCAAATTTGGTTCTTCTAGGTTAAACCGTTCCTTTGCAATAACCGTTTTCATGTTTAGGTTTCAATCAGTTTTCTCCTATATGGATACATGTAGTTGGAACTCTAAATCAAACACCGTTTGTGCTAGCTCTTTGAAACTTGGCACAATTATGTAGTTCCAAGTTCTATGGCTATGGTTTGTGTCCGATGGCGGTAGCCCCAAGCAGAGACTGACGAGAATCACTTTCATTGAAAGGGGTTGCCAAGCTTCCAAAAATCTACGAGTTTCCGGAAATCTCAGCAAACATTTTTTCACCCAATCTTGATGATACTTCCATTTAATGATCAGTACACCAATCCCACTTGGCTCACCAAATTTCGTTCTTATAGGTTAAAGCGTTCCTTTGCAGTAACCGTTTTCATGTTTAGGTTTCACTCTGTTTTCTCCTATATGGATACATGTAGTTGGAACTCTAAATCAAACACAGTTTGTGCTAGCTCTTTGAAACTTGGCACAATGATATAGTTCCAAGTTCTATCGCTATGGTTTGTGTCCTATGGAAGTAGCCCAAAGCATAGACTGACGAGAATCACTTTCATTGAAAGGCGTTGCCAAGCTTCCAAAAAACTACGAGTTTCCGGAAATCTCAGCAAACATTTTTTCACCCAATCTTGATGATACTTGCAGGTAATGATCTGTACACCAATCCCACTTGGCTCACCAAATTTCGTTCTTCTATTTTAAACCCTTCCTTTGCAGTAACCATTTTCATGTTTAGGATTCACTCTGTTTTCTCCTATATGGATACATGTAGTTGGAACTCTAAATCAAACACGGTTTGTGCTAGCTCTTTGAAACTTGTCACAATTGTGTAGTTCCAAGTTCTATCGCTATGGTTTGTGTCCTATGGAAGTAGCCCAAAGATAGACTGACGAGTATAACTTTCATTGAAAGGGGTTGCCAAGATTCCTAAAAACTACGAGTTTCCGGAAATCTCTGCAAACATTTTTTCACCCAATCTTGATGATACTTGCAGGTAATGATCAGTACACCAATCTCACTTGGCTCACCAAATTTCGTTCTTCTAGGTTAAACCGTTCCTTTGCAATAACCGTTTACATGTTTAGGTTTCAATAAGTTTTCTCTTATATGGATACACGTAGTTGGAACTCTAAATCAAACACGGTTTGTGCTAGCTCTTTGAAACTTGGCACAATAATGTAGTTCCAAGTTCTATGGCTATGGTTTGTGTCCTGTTGAAATAGCCCCAAGCAGAGACTGACGAGAATCACTTTCATTGAAAGGGGTTGCCAAGCTTCCAAAAATCTACGAGTTTCCGGAAATCTCAGCAAACCTTTTTTCTCCCAATCTTGATGATACTTGCAGGTAATGATCAGTACACCAATCCCACTTGGCTCACCAAATTTCGTTCTTCTAGGTTAAACCGTTCCTGTGCAAAAACCGTTTTCATGTTTAGGTTTCACTCTGTTTCTCCTATATGGATACATGTAGTTGGAACTCTAAATCAAACACGGTTTGTGCTAGCTCTTTGAAACTTGGCACAATTATGTAGTTCCAAGTTCTATCACTATGGTTTGTGTCCTATTGAAGTAGTCCTAAGCAGAGACTGACGAGAATCACATTCATTGAAAGGAGTTGCCTAGTTTCCAAAAAACTACGAGTTTCCGGAAATCTCAGCAAACATTTTTTCACCCAATCTTGATGATACTTCGATTTAATGATCAGTACATCAATCCCACTGGGGTCACCAAATTTCGTTCTTCTAGGTTAAACCGTTCCTTTGCAGTAACCGTTTTCATGTTTAGGTTTCACTCTGTTTTCTCCTATATGGATACATGTAGTTGGAACTCTAAATCAAACACGGTTTGTGCTAGCTCTTTGAAACATGGCACAATGATGTAGTTCCAAGTTCTATCGCTATGGTTTGTGTCCTATTGAAGTCGCCCCAAGCAGAGACTGACTAGAATCACTTTCATTGAAAGGGGTTGCCAAGCTTCCAAAAAAACTGCGAGTTTCCGGAAATCTCAGCAAACATTTTTTCACCCAATCTTGATGATACTTGCAGGTAATGATCAGTACACCAATCCCACTTGGCTCACCAAATTTGGTTCTTCTAGGTTAAACCCTTCCTTTGCAATAACCGTTTTCATGTTTAGATTTCACTCTGTTTTCTCCTACATGGATACATGTAGTTGGAACTCTAAATCAAACACGGTTTGTGCTAGCTCTTTGAAACTTGTCACAATGATGTAGTTCCAAGTTCTATCGCTATGGTTTGTGTCCTATGGAAGTAGCCCCAAGCAGAGACTGACGAGAATCACTTTCATTGAAAGGCGTTGCCAAGCTTCCAAAAAACTACGAGTTTCCGGAAATCTCAGCAAACATTTTTTCTCCCAATCTTGATGATACTTGCAGGTAATGATCAGTACACCAATCCCACGTGGCTCACCAAATTTCGTTCTTCTAGGTTAAACCGTTCCTTTGCAATAACCGTTTTCATGTTTAGGTTTCACTCTGTTTTCTCCTATATGGATACATGTAGTTGGAACTCTAAATCAAACACGGTTTGTGCTAGCTCTTTGAAACTTGGCACAATGATGTAGTTCCAAGTTCTATCGCTATGGTTTGTGTCCTATGGGAAGTAGCCCCAAGGAGAGACTGACGAGAATCACTTTCATTGAAAGGCGTTGCCAAGCTTCCAAAAAACTACGAGTTTCCGGAAATCTCAGCAAACATTTTTTCACCCAATCTTGATGATACTTTCAGGTAATGATCAGTACACCGATCCCACTTGGCTCACCAAATTTCGTTCTTCTAGGTTAAACCCTTCCTTTGCAATAACCGTTTTCATGTTTAGGTTTCACTCTGTTTTCTCCTATATGGATACATGTAGTTGGAACTCTAAATCAAACACGGTTTGTGCTAGCTCTTTGAAACTTTTCACAATGATGTAGTTCCAAGTTTTATCGCTATGGTTTGTGTCCTATGGAAGTAGCCCAAAGATAGACTGACGAGAATCACTTTCATTGAAAGGGGTTGCCAAGCTTCCAAAAAACTACGAGTTTCCGGAAATCTCAGCAAACATTTTTTCTCCCAATATTGATGATACTTGCAGGTAATGATCAGTACACTAATCCCATTTGGCTCACCAAATTTCGTTCATCTAGGTTAAACCCTTCCTTTGAAATAACCGTTTTGATGTTTAGGTTTCACTCTGTTTTCTCCTATATGGATACATGTAGTTGGAACTCTAAATTAAACACGGTTTGTGCTAGCTCTTTGAAACTTGGCACAATAATGTAGTTCCAAGTTCTATGGCTATGTTTTGTGTCCAATTGAAATAGCCCCAAGCAGAGACTGATGAGTATAACTTTCATTGAAAGGGGTTGCCAAGCTTCCAAAAAACTAAGAGTTTCCGGAAATCTCTGCAAACATTTTTTCACCCAATCTTGATGACACTTGCAGGTAATGATCAGTATACCAGGCCCACATGGCTCACCAAATTTGGTTCTTCTAGGTTAAACCGTTCCTTTGCAATAACTGTTTACATGTTTAGGTTTCAATAAGTTTTCTCTTATATGGATACACGTAGTTGGAACTCTAAAACAAACACGGTTTGTGCTAGCTCTTTGAAACTTGGCACAATAATGTAGTTCCAAGTTCTATGGCTATGGTTTGTGTCCTGTTGAAGTAGCCCCAAGCAGAGACTGACGAGAATCACTTTCATTGAAAGGGGTTGCCAAGCTTCCAAAAATCTACGAGTTTCCGGAAATCTCAGCAAACCTTTTTTCTCCCAATCTTGATGATACTTGCAGGTAATGATCAGTACACCAATCCCACTTGGCTCACCACATTTCGTTCTTCTAGGTTAAACCGTTCCTTTGCAATAACCGTTTACATGTTTAGGTTTCAATAAGTTTTCTCTTATATGGATACACGTAGTTGGAACTCTAAAACAAACATGGTTTGTGCTAGCTCTTTGAAACTTGGCACTATAATGTAGTTCCAAGTTCTATCACTATGGTTTGTATCCTATTGAAGTAGCCCTAAGCAGAGACTGACGAGAATCACATTCATTGAAAGGAGTTGCCTAGTTTCCAAAAAACTACGAGTTTCCGGAAATCTCAGCAAACATTTTTTCTCCCAATCTTGATGATACTTGCAGGTAATGATCAGTACACCAATCCCACTTGGCTCACCAAATTTCGTTCTTCTAGGTTAAACCGTTCCTTTGTAGTCACCGTTTTCATGTTTAGGTTTCACTCTGTTTTCTCCTATATGGATACATGTAGTTGGAACACTAAATCAAACACTGTTTGTGCTAGCTCTTTGAAAATTGGCACAATAATGTAGTTCCAATTTCTATCACTATGGTTTGTGACCGATGGAGGTAGCCCCAAGCAGAGACAGCTGAGAATCACTTTCATTGAAAGGGGTTGCCAAGCTTCCAAAAATCTACGAGTTTCCTGAAAACTCAGCAAACATTTTTTCACCCAATCCTGATGATACTTGCAGGTAATGATCAGTACACCAATCCCACTTGGCTCACCAAATTTCGTTCTTATAGGTTAAAGCGTTCCTTTGCAGTAACCGTTTTCATGTTTAGGTTTCACTCTGTTTTCTCCTATATGGATACATGTAGTTGGAACTCTAAATTAAACACGGTTTGTGCTAGCTCTTTGAAACTTGGCACAATAATGTAGTTCCAAGTTCTATGGCTATGTTTTGTGTCCAATTGAAATAGCCCCAAGCAGAGACTGATGAGTATAACTTTCATTGAAAGGGGTTGCCAAGCTTCCAAAAAACTAAGAGTTTCCGGAAATCTCTGCAAACATTTTTTCACCCAATCTTGATGACACTTGCAGGTAATGATCAGTATACCAGGCCCACTTGGCTCACCAAATTTGGTTCTTCTAGGTTAAACCGTTCCTTTGCAATAACCGTTTTCATGTTTAGGTTTCAATCAGTTTTCTCCTATATGGATACATGTAGTTGGAACTCTAAATCAAACACCGTTTGTGCTAGCTCTTTGAAACTTGGCACAATTATGTAGTTCCAAGTTCTATGGTATGGTTTGTGTCCGATGGCGGTAGCCCCAAGCAGAGACTGATGAGAATCACTTTCATTGAAGGGGTTGCCAAGCTTCCAAAAATCTACGAGTTTCCGGAAATCTCAGCAAACATTTTTTCACCCAATCTTGATGATACTTCCATTTAATGATCAGTACACCAATCCCACTTGGCTCACCAAATTTCGTTCTTCTAGGTTAAACCGATCCTTTGCAGTAACCGTTTTCATGTTTAGGTTTCACTCTGTTTTCTCCTATATGGATACATGTAGTTGGAACTCTAAATCAAACACAGTTTGTGCTAGCTCTTTGAAACTTGGCACAATGATGTAGTTCCAAGTTCTATCGCTATGGTTTGTGTCCTATGGAAGTAGCCCAAAGCATAGACTGACGAGAATCACTTTCATTGAAAGGCGTTGCCAAGCTTCCAAAAAACTACGAGTTTCCGGAAATCTCAGCAAACATTTTTTCACCCAATCTTGATGATACTTGCAGGTAATGATCTGTACACAATCCCACTTGGCTCACCAAATTTCGTTCTTCTATTTTAAACTCTTCCTTTGCAGTAACCATTTTCATGTTTAGGATTCACTCTGTTTTCTCCTATATGGATACATGTAGTTGGAACTCTAAATCAAACACGGTTTGTGCTAGCTCTTTGAAACTTGTCACAATTGTGTAGTTCCAAGTTCTATCGCTATGGTTTGTGTCCTATTGAAGTAGTCCTAAGCAGAGACTGACGAGAATCACATTCAGTGAAAGGAGTTGCCTAGTTTCCAAAAAACTACGAGTTTCCGGAAATCTCAGCAAACATTTTTTCACCCAATCTTGATGATACTTCGATTTAATGATCAGTACATCAATCCCACTGGGGTCACCAAATTTCGTTCTTCTAGGTTAAACCGTTCCTTTGCAGTAACCGTTTTCATGTTTAGGTTTCACTCTGTTTTCTCCTTTATGGATACATGTAGTTGGAACTCTAAATCAAACACGGTTTGTGCTAGCTCTTTGAAACGTGGCACAATGATGTAGTTCCAAGTTCTATCGCTATGGTTTGTGTCCTATTGAAATAGCCCCAAGCAGAGACTGACTAGAATCACTTTCATTGAAAGGGGTTGCCAAGCTTCCAAAAAAACTGCGAGTTTCCGGAAATCTCAGTAAACATTTTTTCACCCAATCTTGATGATACTTGCAGGTAATGATCAGTACACCAATCCCACTTGGCTCACCACATTTCGTTCTTCTAGGTTAAACCGTTCCTTTGCAATAACCGTTTACATGTTTAGGATTCAATAAGTTTTCTCTTATATGGATACACGTAGTTGGAACTCTAAAACAAACACGGTTTGTGCTAGCTCTTTGAAACTTGGCACTATAATGTAGTTCCAAGTTCTATCACTATGGTTTGTATCCTATTGAAGTAGCCCTAAGCAGAGACTGACGAGAATCACATTCATTGAAAGGAGTTGCCTAGTTTCCAAAAAACTACGAGTTTCCGGAAATCTCAGCAAACATTTTTTCACCCAATCTTGATGATACTTGCAGGTAATGATCAGTACACCAATCCCACTTGGCTCACCAAATTTCGTTCTTCTAGGTTAAACCGTTCCTTTGTAGTCACCGTTTTCATGTTTAGGTTTCACTCTGTTTTCTCCTATATGGATACATGTAGTTGGAACACTAAATCAAACACTGTTTGTGCTAGCTCTTTGAAAATTGGCACAATAATGTAGATCCAATTTCTATCACTATGGTTTGTGACCGATGGAGGTAGCCCCAAGCAGAGACAGCTGAGAATCACTTTCATTGAAAGGGGTTGCCAAGCTTCCAAAAATCTACGAGTTTCCTGAAAACTCAGCAAACATTTTTTCACCCAATCCTGATGATACTTGCAGGTAATGATCAGTACACCAATCCCACTTGGCTCACCAAATTTCGTTCTTATAGGTTAAAGCGTTCCTTTGCAGTAACCGTTTTCATGTTTAGGTTTCACTCTGTTTTCTCCTATATGGATACATGTAGTTGGAACTCTAAATCAAACACGGTTTGTGCTAGCCCTTTGAAACTTGGCACAATGATGTAGTTCCAAGTTCTATCGCTATGGTTTGTGTCCTATGGAAGTAGCCCAAAGCATAGACTGACGAGAATCACTTTCATTGAAAGGCGCTGCCAAGCTTCCAAAAAACTACGAGTTTCCGGAAATCTCAGCAAACATTTTTTTCACCCAATCTTGATGATACTTGCAGGTAATGATCTGTACACCAATCCCACTTGGCTCACCGAATTTCGTTCTTCTATTTTAAACCCTTCCTTTGCAATAACCGTTTTCATGTTTAGGTTTCACTCTGTTTTCTCCTATATGGATACATGTAGTAGGAACTCTAAATCAAACACGGTTTGTGCTAGCTCTTTGAAACTTGTCACAATGGTGTAGTTCCAAGTTCTATCGCTATGGTTTGTGTCCTATGGAAGTAGCCCAAAGATAGACTGACGAGTATAACTTTCATTGAAAGGGGTTGCCAAGATTCCTAAAAACTACGAGTTTCCGGAAATCTCTGCAAACATTTTTTCACCCAATCTTGATGATACTTGCAGGTAATGATCAGTACCCCAATCCCACTTGGCTCACCAAATTTCGTTCTTCTAGGTTAAACCGTTCCTTTCCAATAACCGTTTACATGTTTAGGTTTCAATAAGTTTTCTCTTATATGGATACACGTAGTTGGAACTCTAAAACAAACACGGTTTGTGCTAGCTCTTTGAAACTTGGCACAATAATGTAGTTCCAAGTTCTATGGCTATGGTTTGTGTCCTGTGGAAGTAGCCCCAAGCAGAGACTGACGAAAATCACTTTCATTGAAAGGGGTTGCCAAGCTTCCAAAAATCTACGAGTTTCCGGAAATCTCAGCAAACCTTTTTCTCCCAATTTTGATGATACTTGCAGGTAATGATCAGTACACCAATCCCACTTGGCTCACCAAATTTCGTTCTTCTAGGTTAAACCGTTCCTGTGCAAAAACCGTTTTCATATTTAGGTTTCACTCTGTTTCTCCTATATGGATACATGTAGTTGGAACTCTAAATCAAACACGGTTTGTGCTAGCTCTTTGAAACTTGGCACAATTATGTAGTTCCAAGTTCTATCACTATGATTTGTGTCCTATTGAAGTAGTCCTAAGCAGAGACTGACGAGAATCACATTCATTGAAAGGAGTTGCCTAGTTTCCAAAAAACTACGAGTTTCCGGAAATCTCAGCAAACATTTTTTCACCCAATCTTGATGATACTTCGATTTAATGATCAGTACATCAATCCCACTGGGGTCACCAAATTTCGTTCTTCTAGGTTAAACCGTTCCTTTGCAGTAACCGTTTTCATGTTTAGGTTTCACTCTGTTTTCTCCTATATGGATACATGTAGTTGGAACTCTAAATCAAACACGGTTTGTGCTAGCTCTTTGAAACATGGCACAATGATGTAGTTCCAAGTTCTATCGCTATGGTTTGTGTCCTATTGAAGTAGCCCCAAGCAGAGACTGACTAGAATCACTTTCATTGAAAGGGGTTGCCAAGCTTCCAAAAAAACTGCGAATTTCCGGAAATCTCAGCAAACATTTTTTCACCCAATCTTGATGATACTTGCAGTTAATGATCAGTGCACCAATCCCACTTGGCTCACCAAATTTGGTTCTTCTAGGTTAAACCCTTCCTTTGCAATAACCGTTTTCATGTTTAGGTTTCACTCTGTTTTCTCCTACATGGATACATGTAGTTGGAACTCTAAATCAAACACGGTTTGTGCTAGCTCTTTGAAACTTGTCACAATGATGTAGTTCCAAGTTCTATCGCTATGGTTTGTGTCCTATGGAAGTAGCCCCAAGCAGAGACTGACGAGAATCACTTTCATTGAAAGGCGTTGCCAAGCTTCCAAAAAACTACGAGTTTCCGGAAATCTCAGCAAACATTTTTTCTCCCAATCTTGATGATACTTGCAGGTAATGAACAGTACACCAATCCCACGTGGCTCACCAAATTTCGTTCTTCTAGGTTAAACCGTTCCTTTGCAATAACCGTTTTCATGTTTAGGTTTCACTCTGTTTTCTCCTATATGGATACATGTAGTTGGAACTCTAAATCAAACACGGTTTGTGCTAGCTCTTTGAAACTTGGCACAATGATGTAGTTCCAAGTTCTATCGCTATGGTTTGTGTCCTATGGAAGTAGCCCCAAGGAGAGACTGACGAGAATCACTTTCATTGAAAGGCGTTGCCAAGATTCCAAAAAACTACGAGTTTCCGGAAATCTCAGCAAACATTTTTTCACCCAATCTTGATGATACTTTCAGGTAATGATCAGTACACCGATCCCACTTGGCTCACCAAATTTCGTTCTTCTAGGTTAAACCCTTCCTTTGCAATAACCGTTTTCATGTTTAGGTTTCACTCTGTTTTCTCCTATATGGATACATGTAGTTGGAACTCTAAATCAAACACGATTTGTGCTAGCTCTTTGAAACTTTTCACAATGATGTAGTTCCAAGTTTTATCGCTATGGTTTGTGTCCTATGGAAGTAGCCCAAAGATAGACTGACGAGAATCACTTTCATTGAAAGGGGTTGCCAAGCTTCCAAAAAACTACGAGTTTCCGGAAATCTCAGCAAACATTTTTTCTCCCAATCTTGATGATACTTGCAGGTAATGATCAGTACACTAATCCCATTTGGCTCACCAAATTTCGTTCATCTAGGTTAAAATCTTCCTTTGAAATAACCGTTTTGATGTTTAGGTTTCACTCTGTTTTCTCCTATATGGATACATGTAGTTGGAACTCTAAATTAAACACGGTTTGTGCTAGCTCTTTGAAACTTGGCACAATAATGTAGTTCCAAGTTCTATGGCTATGTTTTGTGTCCAATTGAAATAGCCCCAAGCATAGACTGACGAGTATAACTTTCATTGAAAGGGGTTGCCAAGCTTCCAAAAAACTAAGAGTTTCCGGAAATCTCTGCAAACATTTTTTCACCCAATCTTGATGACACTTGCAGGTAATGATCAGTATACCAGGCCCACTTGGCTCACCAAATTTGGTTCTTCTAGGTTAAACCGTTCCTTTGCAATAACCGTTTTCATGTTTAGGTTTCAATCAGTTTTCTCTTATATGGATACACGTAGTTGGAACTCTAAAACAAACACGGTTTGTGCTAGCTCTTTGAAACTTGGCACAATTATGTAGTTCCAAGTTCTATGGCTATGGTTTGTGTCCGATGGCGGTAGCCCCAAGCAGAGACTGACGAGAATCACTTTCATTGAAAGGGGTTGCCAAGCTTCCAAAAATTTACGAGTTTCCGGAAATCTCAGCAAACATTTTTTCACCCAATCTTGATGATACTTCCATTTAATGATCAGTACACCAATCCCACTTGGCTCACCAAATTTCGTTCTTATAGGTTAAAGCGTTCCTTTGCAGTAACCGTTTTCATGTTTAGGTTTCACTCTGTTTTCTCCTATATGGATACATGTAGTTGGAACACTAAATCAAACACAGTTTGTGCTAGCTCTTTGAAACTTGGCACAATGATGTAGTTCCAAGTTCTATCGCTATGGTTTGTGTCCTATGGAAGTAGCCCAAAGCATAGACTGACGAGAATCACTTTCATTGAAAGGCGTTGCCAAGCTTCCAAAAAACTACGAGTTTCCGGAAATCTCAGCAAACATTTTTTCACCCAATCTTGATGACACTTGCAGGTAATGATCTGTACACCAATCCCACTTGGCTCACCAAATTTCGTTCTTCTATTTTAAACCCTTCCTTTGCAGTAACCATTTTCATGTTTAGGATTCACTCTGTTTTCTCCTATATGGATACATGTAGTTGGAACTCTAAATCAAACACGGTTTGTGCTAGCTCTTTGAAACTTGTCACAATTGTGTAGTTCCAAGTTCTATCGCTATGGTTTGTGTCCTATGGAAGTAGCCCAAAGATAGTCTGACGAGTATAACTTTCATTGAAAGGGGTTGCCAAGATTCCTAAAAACTACGAGTTTCCGGAAATCTCTGCAAACATTTTTTCACCCAATCTTGATGATACTTGCAGGTAATGATCAGTACACCAATCCCACTTGGCTCACCAAATTTCGTTCTTCTAGGTTAAACCGTTCCTTTGCAATAACCGTTTACATGTTTAGGTTTCAATAAGTTTTCTCTTATATGGATACACGTAGTTGGAACTCTAAAACAAACACGGTTTGTGCTAGCTCTTTGAAACTTGGCACAATAATGTAGTTCCAAGTTCTATGGCTATGGTTTGTGTCCTGTTGAAGTAGCCCCAAGCAGAGACTGACGAGAATCACTTTCATTGAAATGGGTTGCCAAGCTTCCAAAAATCTACGAGTTTCCGGAAATCTCAGCAAACCTTTTTTCTCCCAATCTTGATGATACTTGCAGGTAATGATCAGTACACCAATCCCACTTGGCTCACCAAATTTCGTTCTTCTAGGTTAAACCGTTCCTGTGCAAAAACCGTTTTCATGTTTAGGTTTCACTCTGTTTCTCCTATATGGATACATGTAGTTGGAACTCTAAATCAAACACGGTTTTTGCTAGCTCTTTGAAACTTGGCACAATTATGTAGTTCCAAGTTCTATCACTATGGTTTCTGTCCTATTGAAGTAGTCCTAAGCAGAGACTGACGAGAATCACATTCATTGAAAGGAGTTGCCTAGTTTCCAAAAAACTACGAGTTTCCGGAAATCTCAGCAAACATTTTTTCACCCAATCTTGATGATACTTCGATTTAATGATCAGTACATCAATCCCACTGGGGTCACCAAATTTCGTTCTTCTAGGTTAAACCGTTCCTTTGCAGTAACCGTTTTCATGTTTAGGTTTCACTGTGTTTTCTCCTATATGGATACATGTAGTTGGAACTCTAATTCAAACACGGTTTGTGCTAGCTCTTTGAAACTTGGCACAATGATGTAGTTCCAAGTTCTATCGCTATGGTTTGTGTCCTATTGAAATAGCCCCAAGCAGAGACTGACTAGAATCACTTTCATTGAAAGGGGTTGCCAAGCTTCCAAAAAAACTGCGAGTTTCCGGAAATCTCAGCAAACATTTTTTCACCCAATCTTGATGATACTTGCGGGTAATGATCAGTATACCAGGCCCACTTGGCTCACCAAATTTGGTTCTTCTAGGTTAAACCGTTCCTTTGCAATAACCGTTTTCATGTTTAGGTTTCAATCAGTTTTCTCCTATATGGATACATGTAGTTGGAAGTCTAAATCAAACACGGTTTGTGCTAGCTCTTTGAAACTTGGCACTATAATGTAGTTCCAAGTTCTATCACTATGGTTTGTATCCTATTGAAGTAGCCCTAAGCAGAGACTGACGAGAATCACATTCATTGAAAGGAGTTGCCTAGTTTCCAAAAAACTACGAGTTTCCGGAAATCTCAGCAAACATTTTTTCACCCAGTCTTGATGATACTTGCAGGTAAAGATCAGTACACCAATCCCACTTGGCTCACCAAATTTCGTTCTTCTAGGTTAAACCGTTCCTTTGTAGTCACCGTTTTCATGTTTAGGTTTCACTCTGTTTTCTCCTATATGGATACATGTAGTTGGAACACTAAATCAAACACGGTTTGTGCTAGCTCTTTGAAAATTGGCACAATTATGTAGTTCCAATTTCTATCACTATGGTTTGTGACCGATGGAGGTAGCCCCAAGCAGAGACAGCTGAGAATCACTTTCATTGAAAGGGGTTGCCAAGCTTCCAAAAATCTACGAGTTTCCTGAAATATCAGCAAACATTTTTTCACCCAATCTTGATGATACTTCCATTTAATGATCAGTACATCAATCCCACTGGGGTCACGAAATTTCGTTCTTCTAGGTTAAACCGTTCCTTTGCAGTAACCGTTTTCATGTTTAGGTTTCACTCTGTTTTCTCCTATATGGATACATGTAGTTGGAACTCTAAATCAAACACCGTTTGTGCAAGCTCTTTGAAACTTGGCACAATAATGTAGTTCCAAGTTCTATGGCTATGGTTTGTGTCCTATGGAAGTAGCCCCAAGCAGAGACTGATGAGAATCACTTTCATTGAAAGGGGTTGCCAAGCTTCCAAAAAACTACGAGTTTCCTGAAAACTCAGCAAACATTTTTTCTCCCAATCCTGATGATACTTGCAGGTAATGATCAGTACACCAATCCCACTTGGCTCACCAAATTTCGTTCTTATACGTTAAAGCGTTCTTTTGCAGTAACCGTTTTCATGTTTAGGTTTCACTCTGTTTTCTCCTATATGGATACATGTAGTTGGAACTCTAAATCAAACACGGTTTGTGCTAGCCTTTTGAAACTTTGCACAATGATGTAGTTCCAAGTTCTATCGCTATGGTTTGTGTCCTATGGAAGTAGCCCAAAGCATAGACTGACGAGAATCACTTTCATTGAAAGGCGTTGCCAAGCTTCCAAAAAACTACGAGTTTCCGGAAATCTCAGCAAACATTTTTTTCACCCAATCTTGATGATACTTGCAGGTAATGATCTGTAATCCAATCCCACTTGGCTCACCGAATTTCGTTCTTCTATTTTAAACCCTTCCTTTGCAATAACCGTTTTCATGTTTAGGTTTCACTCTGTTTTCTCCTATATGGATACATGTAGTAGGAACTCTAAATCAAACACGGTTTGTGCTAGCTCTTTGAGACTTGTCACAATGGTGTAGTTCCAAGTTCTATCGCTATGGTTTGTGTCCTATGGAAGTAGCCCAAAGATAGACTGACGAGTATAACTTTCATTGAAAGGGGTTGCCAAGATTCCTAAAAACTACGAGTTTCCGGAAATCTCTGCAAACATTTTTTCACCCAATCTTGATGATACTTGCAGGTAATGATCAGTACACCAATCCCACTTGGCTCACCAAATTTCGTTCTTCTAGGTTAAACCGTTCCTTTGCAATAACCGTTTACATGTTTAGGTTTCAATAAGTTTTCTCTTATATGGATACACGTAGTTGGAACTCTAAAACAAACACGGTTTGTGCTAGCTCTTTGAAACTTGGCACAATAATGTAGTTCCAAGTTCTATGGCTATGGTTTGTGTCCTGTTGAAGTAGCCCCAAGCAGAGACTGACGAGAATCACTTTCATTGAAAGGGGTTGCCAAGCTTCCAAAAATCTACGAGTTTCCGGAAATCTCAGCAAACATT
This sequence comes from Urocitellus parryii, assembly GCF_045843805.1. Lineage (NCBI taxonomy): Eukaryota > Metazoa > Chordata > Mammalia > Rodentia > Sciuridae > Urocitellus > Urocitellus parryii. The sequence continues at coordinate 32,321 of NW_027554236.1, forward strand.
TTTTCTCCCAATTTTGATGATACTTGCTGGTAATGATCAGTACACCAATCCCACTTGGCTCACCAAATTTCGTTCTTCTAGGTTAAACCGTTCCTGTGCAAAAACCGTTTTCATGTTTAGGTTTCACTCTGTTTCTCCTATATGGATACATGTAGTTGGAACTCTAAATCAAACACGGTTTGTGCTAGCTCTTTGAAACTTGGCACAATTATGTAGTTCCAAGTTCTATCACTATGGTTTGTGTCCTATTGAAGTCGTCCTAAGCAGAGTCTGACGAGAATCACATTCATTGAAAGGAGTTGCCTAGTTTCCAAAAAACTACGAGTTTCCGGAAATCTCAGCAAACATTTTTTCACCCAATCTTGATGATACTTCGATTTAATGATCAGTACATCAATCCCACTGGGGTCACCAAATTTCGTTCTTCTAGGTTAAACCGTTCCTTTGCAGTAACCGTTTTCATGTTTAAGTTTCACTCTGTTTTCTCCTATATGGATACATGTAGTTGGAACTCTAAATCAAACACGGTTTGTGCTAGCTCTTTGAAACATGGCACAATGATGTAGTTCCAAGTTCTATCGCTATGGTTTGTGTCCTATTGAAGTAGCCCCAAGCAGAGACTGACTAGAATCACTTTCATTGAAAGGGGTTGCAAAGCTTCCAAAAAACTGCGAGTTTCCGGAAATCTCAGCAAACATTTTTTCACCCAATCTTGATGATACTTGCAGGTAATGATCAGTACACCAATCCCACTTGGCTCACCAAATTTGGTTCTTCTAGGTTAAACCCTTCCTTTGCAATAACCGTTTTCATGTTTAGGTTTCACTCTGTTTTCTCCTACATGGATACATGTAGTTGGAACTCTAAATCAAACACGGTTTGTGCTAGCTCTTTGAAACTTGTCACAATGATGTAGTTCCAAGTTCTATCGCTATGGTTTGTGTCCTATGGAAGTAGCCCCAAGCAGAGACTGACGAGAATCACTTTCATTGAAAGGCGTTGCCAAGCTTCCAAAAAACTACGAGTTTCCGGAAATCTCAGCAAACATTTTTTCTCCCAATCTTGATGATACTTGCAGGTAATGATCAGTACACCAATCCCACGTGGCTCACCAAATTTCGTTCTTCTAGGTTAAACCGTTCCTTTGCAATAACCGTTTTCATGTTTAGGTTTCACTCTGTTTTCTCCTATATGGATACATGTAGTTGGAACTCTAAATCAAACACGGTTTGTGCTAGCTCTTTGAAACTTGGCACAATGATGTAGTTCCAAGTTCTATCGCTATGGTTTGTGTCCTATGGAAGTAGCCCCAAGGAGAGACTGACGAGAATCACTTTCATTGAAAGGTGTTGCCAAGCTTCCAAAAAACTACGAGTTTCCGGAAATCTCAGCAAACATTTTTTCACCCAATCTTGATGATACTTTCAGGTAATGATCAGTACACCGATCCCACTTGGCTCACCAAATTTAGTTCTTCTAGGTTAAACCCTTCCTTTGCAATAACCGTTTTCATGTTTAGGTTTCACTCTGTTTTCTCCTATATGGATACATGTAGTTGGAACTCTAAATCAAACACGATTTGTGCTAGCTCTTTGAAACTTTTCACAATGATGTAGTTCCAAGTTTTATCGCTATGGTTTGTGTCCTATGGAAGTAGCCCAAAGATAGACTGACGAGAATCACTTTCATTGAAAGGGGTTGCCAAGCTTCCAAAAAACTACGAGTTTCCGGAAATCTCAGCAAACATTTTTTCTCCCAATCTTGATGATACTTGCAGGTAATGATCAGTACACTAATCCCATTTGGCTCACCAAATTTCGTTCATCTAGGTTAAACCCTTCCTTTGAAATAACCGTTTTGATGTTTAGGTTTCACTCTGTTTTCTCCTATATGGATACATGTAGTTGGAACTCTAAATTAAACACGGTTTGTGCTAGCTCTTTGAAACTTGGCACAATAATGTAGTTTCCAAGTTCTATGGCTATGTTTTGTGTCCAATTGAAATAGCAGCAAGCAGAGACCTGACGAGTATAACTTTCATTGAAAGGGTTGCCAAGCTTCCAAAAAACTAAGAGTTTCCGGAAATATCTGCAAACATTTTTTCACCCAATCTTGATGACACTTGCAGGTAATGATCAGTATACCCAGGCCCACTTGGCTCACCAAATTTGGTTCTTCTAGGTTAAACCGTTCCTTTGCAATAACCGTTTTCATGTTTAGGTTTCAATCAGTTTTCTCCTATATGGATACATGTAGTTGGAACTCTAAATCAAACACAGTTTGTGCTAGCTCTTTGAAACTTGGCACAATAATGTAGTTCCAAGTTCTATGGCTATGGTTTGTGTCCGATGGCGGTAGCCCCAAGCAGAGACTGACGAGAATCACTTTCATTGAAAGGGGTTGCCAAGCTTCCAAAAATTTACGAGTTTCCGGAAATCTCAGCAAACATTTTTTCACCCAATCTTGATGATACTTCCATTTAATGATCAGTACACCAATCCCACTTGGCTCACCAAATTTCGTTCTTATAGGTTAAAGCGTTCCTTTGCAATAACCGTTTTCATGTTTAGGTTTCAATCAGTTTTCTCCTATATGGATACATGTAGTTGGAAGTCTAAATCAAACACGGTTTGTGCTAGCTCTTTGAAACTTGGCACTATAATGTAGTTCCAAGTTCTATCACTATGGTTTGTATCCTATTGAAGTAGCCCTAAGCAGAGACTGACGAGAATCACATTCATTGAAAGGAGTTGCCTAGTTTCCAAAAAACTACGAGTTTCCGGAAATCTCAGCAAACATTTTTTCACCCAATCTTGATGATACTTGCAGGTAATGATCAGTACACCAATCCCACTTGGCTCACCAAATTTCGTTCTTCTAGGTTAAACCATTCCTTTGTAGTCACCGTTTTCATGTTTAGGTTTCACTCTGTTTTCTCCTATATGGATACATGTAGTTGGAACACTAAATCAAACACGGTTTGTGCTAGCTCTTTGAAAATTGGCACAATTATGTAGTTCCAATTTGTATCACTATGGTTTGTGACCGATGGAGGTAGCCCCAAGCAGAGACAGCTGAGAATCACTTTCATTGAAAGGGGTTGCCAAGCTTTGAAAAATCTACGAGTTTCCTGAAATATCAGCAAACATTTTTTCACCCAATCTTGATGATACTTCCATTTAATGATCAGTACATCAATCCCACTGGGGTCACGAAATTTCGTTCTTCTAGGTTAAACCGTTCCTTTGCAGTAACCGTTTTCATGTTTAGGTTTCACTCTGTTTTCTCCTATATGGATACATGTAGTAGGAACTCTAAATCAAACACGGTTTGTGCTAGCTCTTTGAAACTTGTCACAATGGTGTAGTTCCAAGTTCTATCGCTATGGTTTGTGTCCTATGGAAGTAGCCCAAAGATAGACTGACGAGTATAACTTTCATTGAAAGGGGTTGCCAAGATTCCTAACAACTACGAGTTTCCGGAAATCTCTGCAAACATTTTTTCACCCAATCTTGATGATACTTGCAGGTAATGATCAGTACACCAATCCCACTTGGCTCACCAAATTTCGTTCTTCTAGGTTAAACCGTTCCTTTGCAATAACTGTTTACATGTTTAGGTTTCAATAAGTTTTCTCTTATATGGATACACGTAGTTGGAACTCTAAAACAAACACGGTTTGTGCTAGCTCTTTGAAACTTGGCACAATAATGTAGTTCCAAGTTCTATGGCTATGGTTTGTGTCCTGTTGAAGTAGCCCCAAGCAGAGACTGACGAGAATCACTTTCATTGAAAGGGGTTGCCAAGCTTCCAAAAATCTACGAGTTTCCGGAAATCTCAGCAAACATTTTTTCTCCCAATTTTGATGATACTTGCTGGTAATGATCAGTACACCAATCCCACTTGGCTCACCAAATTTCGTTCTTCTAGGTTAAACCGTTCCTGTGCAAAAACCGTTTTCATGTTTAGGTTTCACTCTGTTTCTCCTATATGGATACATGTAGTTGGAACTCTAAATCAAACACGGTTTGTGCTAGCTCTTTGAAACTTGGCACAATTATGTAGTTCCAAGTTCTATCACTATGGTTTGTGTCCTATTGAAGTAGTCCTAAGCAGAGTCTGACGAGAATCACATTCATTGAAAGGAGTTGCCTAGTTTCCAAAAAACTACGAGTTTCCGGAAATCTCAGCAAACATTTTTTCACCCAATCCTTGATGATACTTCGATTTAATGATCAGTACATCAATCCCACTGAGGTCACCAAATTTCGTTCTTCTAGGTTAAACCGTTCCTTTGCAGTAACCGTTTTCATGTTTAGGTTTCACTCTGTTTTCTCCTATATGGATACATGTAGTTGGAACTCTAAATCAAACACGGTTTGTGCTAGCTCTTTGAAACATGGCACAATGATGTAGTTCCAAGTTCTGTCGCGATGGTTTGTGTCCTATTGAAGTAGCCCCAAGAAGAGACTGACTAGAATCACTTTCATTGAAAGGGGTTGCCAAGCTTCCAAAAAACTGCGAGTTTCCGGAAATCTCAGCAAACATTTTTTCACCCAATCTTGATGATACTTGCAGGTAATGATCAGTACACCAATCCCACTTGGCTCACCAAATTTGGTTCTTCTAGGTTAAACCCTTCCTTTGCAATAACCGTTTTCATGTTTAGGTTTCACTCTGTTTTCTCCTACATGGATACATGTAGTTGGAACTCTAAATCAAACACGGTTTGTGCTAGCTCTTTGAAACTTGTCACAATGATGTAGTTCCAAGTTCTATCGCTATGGTTTGTGTCCTATGGAAGTAGCCCCAAGCAGAGACTGACGAGAATCACTTTCATTGAAAGGCGTTGCCAAGCTTCCAAAAAACTACGAGTTTCCGGAAATCTCAGCAAACATTTTTCTCCCAATCTTGATGATACTTGCAGGTAATGATCAGTACACCAATCCCACGTGGCTCACCAAATTTCGTTCTTCTAGTTAAACCGTTCCTTTGCAATAACCGTTTTCATGTTTAGGTTTCACTCTGTTTTCTCCTATATGGATACATGTAGTTGGAACTCTAAATCAAACACGGTTTGTGCTAGCTCTTTGAAACTTGGCACAATGATGTAGTTCCAAGTTCTATCGCTATGGTTTGTGTCCTATGGAAGTAGCCCCAAGGAGAGACTGACGAGAATCACTTTCATTGAAAGGCGTTGCCAAGCTTCCAAAAAACTACGAGTTTCCGGAAATCTCAGCAAACATTTTTTCACCCAATCTTGATGATACTTTCAGGTAATGATCAGTACACCGATCCCACTTGGCTCACCAAATTTAGTTCTTCTAGGTTAAACCCTTCCTTTGCAATAACCGTTTTCATGTTTAGGTTTCACTCTGTTTTCTCCTATATGGATACATGTAGTTGGAACTCTAAATCAAACACGATTTGTGCTAGCTCTTTGAAACTTTTCACAATGATGTAGTTCCAAGTTTTATCGCTATGGTTTGTGTCCTATGGAAGTAGCCCAAAGATAGACTGACGAGAATCACTTTCATTGAAAGGGGTTGCCAAGCTTCCAAAAAACTACGAGTTTCCGGAAATCTCAGCAAATATTTTTTCTCCCAATCTTGATGATACTTGCAGGTAATGATCAGTACACTAATCCCATTTGGCTCACCAAATTTCGTTCATCTAGGTTAAACCCTTCCTTTGAAATAACCGTTTTGATGTTTAGGTTTCACTCTGTTTTCTCCTATATGGATACATGTAGTTGGAACTCTAAATTAAACACGGTTTGTGCTAGCTCTTTGAAACTTGGCACAATAATGTAGTTCCAAGTTCTATGGCTATGTTTTGTGTCCAATTGAAATAGCAGCAAGCAGAGACTGACGAGTATAACTTTCATTGAAAGGGGTTGCCAAGCTTCCAAAAAACTAAGAGTTTCCGGAAATCTCTGCAAACATTTTTTCACCCAATCTTGATGACACTTGCAGGTAATGATCAGTATACCAGGCCCACTTGGCTCACCAAATTTGGTTCTTCTAGGTTAAACCGTTCCTTTCCAATAACCGTTTTCATGTTTAGGTTTCAATCAGTTTTCTCCTATATGGATACATGTAGTTGGAACTCTAAATCAAACACAGTTTGTGCTAGCTCTTTGAAACTTGGCACAATAATGTAGTTCCAAGTTCTATGGCTATGGTTTGTGTCCGATGGCGGTAGCCCCAAACAGAGACTGACGAGAATCACTTTCATTGAAAGGGGTTGCCAAGCTTCCAAAAATTTACGAGTTTCCGGAAATCTCAGCAAACATTTTTTCACCCAATCTTGATGATACTTCCATTTAATGATCAGTACACCAATCCCACTTGGCTCACCAAATTTCGTTCTTATAGGTTAAAGCGTTCCTTTGCAATAACCGTTTTCATGTTTAGGTTTCAATCAGTTTTCTCCTATATGGATACATGTAGTTGGAAGTCTAAATCAAACACGGTTTGTGCTAGCTCTTTGAAACTTGGCACTATAATGTAGTTCCAAGTTCTATCACTATGGTTTGTATCCTATTGAAGTAGCCCTAAGCAGAGACTGACGAGAATCACATTCATTGAAAGGAGTTGCCTAGTTTCCAAAAAACTACGAGTTTCCGGAAATCTCAGCAAACATTTTTTCACCCAATCTTGATGATACTTGCAGGTAATGATCAGTACACCAATCCCACTTGGCTCACCAAATTTCGTTCTTCTAGGTTAAACCGTTCCTTTGTAGTCACCGTTTTCATGTTCAGGTTTCACTCTGTTTTCTCCTATATGGATACATGTAGTTGGAACACTAAATCAAACACGGTTTGTGCTAGCTCTTTGAAAATTGGCACAATTATGTAGTTCCAATTTGTATCACTATGGTTTGTGACCGATGGAGGTAGCCCCAAGCAGAGACAGCTGAGAATCACTTTCATTGAAAGGGGTTGCCAAGCTTCCAAAAATCTACGAGTTTCCTGAAATATCAGCAAACATTTTTCACCCAATCTTGATGATACTTCCATTTAATGATCAGTACATCAATCCCACTGGGGTCACGAAATTTCGTTCTTCTAGGTTAAACCGTTCCTTTGCAGTAACCGTTTTCATGTTTAGGTTTCACTCTGTTTTCTCCTATATGGATACATGTAGTAGGAACTCTAAATCAAACACGGTTTGTGCTAGCTCTTTGAAACTTGTCACAATGGTGTAGTTCCAAGTTCTATCGCTATGGTTTGTGTCCTATGGAAGTAGCCCAAAGATAGACTGACGAGTATAACTTTCATTGAAAGGGGTTGCCAAGATTCCTAAAAACTACGAGTTTCCGGAAATCTCTGCAAACATTTTTTCACCCAATCTTGATGATACTTGCAGGTAATGATCAGTACACCAATCCCACTTGGCTCACCAAATTTCGTTCTTCTAGGTTAAACCGTTCCTTTGCAATAACCGTTTACATGTTTAGGTTTCAATAAGTTTTCTCTTATATGGATACACGTAGTTGGAACTCTAAAACAAACACGGTTTGTGCTAGCTCTTTGAAACTTGGCACAATAATGTAGTTCCAAGTTCTATGGCTATGGTTTGTGTCCTGTTGAAGTAGCCCCAAGCAGAGACTGACGAGAATCACTTTCATTGAAAGGGGTTGCCAAGCTTCCAAAAATCTACGAGTTTCCGGAAATCTCAGCAAACATTTTTTCTCCCAATTTTGATGATACTTGCTGGTAATGATCAGTACACCAATCCCACTTGGCTCACCAAATTTCGTTCTTCTAGGTTAAACCGTTCCTGTGCAAAAACCGTTTTCATGTTTAGGTTTCACTCTGTTTCTCCTATATGGATACATGTAGTTGGAACTCTAAATCAAACACGGTTTGTGCTAGCTCTTTGAAACTTGGCACAATTATGTAGTTCCAAGTTCTATCACTATGGTTTGTGTCCTATTGAAGTAGTCCTAAGCAGAGTCTGACGAGAATCACATTCATTGAAAGGAGTTGCCTAGTTTCCAAAAAACTACGAGTTTCCGGAAATCTCAGCAAACATTTTTTCACCCAATCTTGATGATACTTCGATTTAATGATCAGTACATCAATCCCACTGAGGTCACCAAATTTCGTTCTTCTAGGTTAAACCGTTCCTTTGCAGTAACCGTTTTCATGTTTAGGTTTCACTCTGTTTTCTCCTATATGGATACATGTAGTTGGAACTCTAAATCAAACACGGTTTGTGCTAGCTCTTTGAAACATGGCACAATGATGTAGTTCCAAGTTCTGTCGCTATGGTTTGTGTCCTATTGAAGTAGCCCCAAGCAGAGACTGACTAGAATCACTTTCATTGAAAGGGGTTGCCAAGCTTCCAAAAAAACTGCGAGTTTCCGGAAATCTCAGCAAACATTTTTTCACACAATCTTGATGATACTTGCAGGTAATGATCAGTACACCAATCCCACTTGGCTCACCAAATTTCGTTCTTCTAGGTTAAACCCTTCCTTTGCAATAACCGTTTTCATGTTTAGGTTTCACTCTGTTTTATCCTACATGGATACATGTAGTTAGAACTCTAAATCAAACACGGTTTGTGCTAGCTCTTTGAAACTTGTCACAATGATGTAGTTCCAAGTTCTATCGCTATGGTTTGTGTCCTATGGAAGTAGCCCCAAGCAGAGACTGACGAGAATCACTTTCATTGAAAGGCGTTGCCAAGCTTCCAAAAAACTACGAGTTTCCGGAAATCTCAGCAAACATTTTTTCTCCCAATCTTGATGATACTTGCAGGTAATGATCAGTACACCAATCCCACGTGGCTCACCAAATTTCGTTCTTCTAGGTTAAACCGTTCCTTTGCAATAACCGTTTTCATGTTTAGGTTTCACTCTGTTTTCTCCTATATGGATACATGTAGTTGGAACTCTAAATCAAACACGATTTGTGCTAGCTCTTTGAAACTTTTCACAATGATGTAGTTCCAAGTTTTATCGCTATGGTTTGTGTCCTATGGAAGTAGCCCAAAGATAGACTGACGAGAATCACTTTCATTGAAAGGGGTTGCCAAGCTTCCAAAAAACTACGAGTTTCCGGAAATCTCAGCAAACATTTTTTCTCCCAATCTTGATGATACTTGCAGGTAATGATCAGTACACTAATCCCATTTGGCTCACCAAATTTCGTTCATCTAGGTTAAACCCTTCCTTGGAAATAACCGTTTTGATGTTTAGGTTTCACTCTGTTTTCTCCTATATGGATACATGTAGTTGGAACTCTAAATTAAACACGGTTTGTGCTAGCTCTTTGAAACTTGGCAGAATAATGTAGTTCCAAGTTCTATGGCTATGTTTTGTGTCCAATTGAAATAGCAGCAAGCAGAGACTGACGAGTATAACTTTCATTGAAAGGGGTTGCCAAGCTTCCAAAAAACTAAGAGTTTCCGGAAATCTCTGCAAACATTTTTTCACCCAATCTTGATGACACTTGCAGGTAATGATCAGTATACCAGGCCCACTTGGCTCACCAAATTTGGTTCTTCTAGGTTAAACCGTTCCTTTGCAATAACCGTTTTCATGTTTAGGTTTCAATCAGTTTTCTCCTATATGGATACATGTAGTTGGAACTCTAAATCAAACACCGTTTGTGCTAGCTCTTTGAAACTTGGCACAATAATGTAGTTCCAAGTTCTATGGCTATGGTTTGTGTCCGATGGCGGTAGCCCCAAGCAGAGACTGACGAGAATCACTTTCATTGAAAGGGGTTGCCAAGCTTCCAAAAATTTACGAGTTTCCGGAAATCTCAGCAAACATTTTTTCACCCAATCTTGATGATACTTCCATTTAATGATCAGTACACCAATCCCACTTGGCTCACCAAATTTCGTTCTTATAGGTTAAAGCGTTCCTTTTCAGTAACCGTTTTCATGTTTAGGTTTCACTCTGTTTTCTCCTATATGGATACATGTAGTTGGAACTCTAAATCAAACACGGTTTGTGCTAGCTCTTTGAAACTTGGCACAATGATGTAGTTCCAAGTTCTATCGCTATGGTTTGTGTCCTATGGAAGTAGCCCAAAGCATAGACTGACGAGAATCACTTTCATTGAAAGGCGTTGCCAAGCTTCCAAAAAACTACGAGTTTCCGGAAATCTCAGCAAACATTTTTTCACCCAATCTTGATGATACTTGCAGGTAATGATCTGTACACCAATCCCACTTGGCTCACCAAATTTCGTTCTTCTATTTTAAACCCTTCCTTTGCAGTAACCATTTTCATGTTTAGGATTCACTCTGTTTTCTCCTATATGGATACATGTAGTTGGAACTCTAAATCAAACACGGTTTGTGCTAGCTCTTTGAAACTTGTCACAATTGTGAAGTTCCAAGTTCTATCGCTATGGTTTGTGTCCTATGGAAGTAGCCCAAAGATAGACTGACGAGTATAACTTTCATTGAAATGGGTTGCCAAGATTCCTAAAAACTACGAGTTTCCGGAAATCTCTGCAAACATTTTTTCACCCAATCTTGATGATACTTGCAGGTAATGATCAGTACACCAATCCCACTTGGCTCACCAAATTTCGTTCTTCTAGGTTAAACCGTTCCTTTGCAATAACCGTTTACATGTTTAGGTTTCAATAAGTTTTCTCTTATATGGATACACGTAGTTGGAACTCTAAAACAAACACGGTTTGTGCTAGCTCTTTAAAACTTGGCACAATAATGTAGTTCCAAGTTCTATGGGTATGGTTTGTGTCCTGTTGAAGTAGCCCCAAGCAGAGACTGACGAGAATCACTTTCATTGAAAGGGGTTGCCAAGCTTCCAAAAATCTACGAGTTTCCGGAAATCTCAGCAAACCTTTTTTCTCCCAATTTTGATGATACTTGCAGGTAATGATCAGTACACCAATCCCACTTGGCTCACCAAATTTCGTTCTTCTAGATTAAACCGTTCCTGTGCAAAAACCGTTTTCATGTTTAGGTTTCACTCTGTTTCTCCTATATGGATACATGTAGTTGGAACTCTAAATCAAACACGGTTTGTGCTAGCTCTTTGAAACTTGGCACAATTATGTAGTTCCAAGTTCTATCACTATGGTTTGTGTCCTATTGAAGTAGTCCTAAGCAGAGTCTGACGAGAATCACATTCATTGAAAGGAGTTGCCTAGTTTCCAAAAAACTACGAGTTTCCGGAAATCTCAGCAAACATTTTTTCACCCAATCTTGATGATACTTCGATTTAATGATCAGTACATCAATCCCACTGAGGTCACCAAATTTCGTTCTTCTAGGTTAAACCGTTCCTTTGCAGTAACCGTTTTCATGTTTAGGTTTCACTCTGTTTTCTCCTATATGGATACATGTAGTTGGAACTCTAAATCAAACACGGTTTGTGCTAGCTCTTTGAAACATGGCACAATGATGTAGTTCCAAGTTCTATCGCTATGGTTTGTGTCCTATTGAAGTAGCCCCAAGCAGAGACTGACTAGAATCACTTTCATTGAAAGGGGTTGCCAAGCTTCCAAAAAAACTGCGAGTTTCCGGAAATCTCAGCAAACATTTTTTCACCCAATCTTGATGATACTTGCGGGTAATGATCAGTACACCAATCCCACTTGGCTCACCAAATTTGGTTCTTCTAGGTTAAACCCTTCCTTTGCAATAACCGTTTTCATGTTTAGGTTTCACTCTGTTTTCTCCTACATGGATACATGTAGTTGGAACTCTAAATCAAACACGGTTTGTGCTAGCTCTTTGAAACTTGTCACAATGATGTAGTTCCAAGTTCTATCGCTATGGTTTGTGTAATATGGAAGTAGCCCCAAGCAGAGACTGACGAGAATCAATTTCATTGAAAGGCGTTGCCAAGCTTCCAAAAAACTACGAGTTTCCGGAAATCTCAGCAAACATTTTTTCTCCCAATCTTGATGATACTTGCAGGTAATGATCAGTACACCAATCCCACGTGGCTCACCAAATTTCGTTCTTCTAGGTTAAAACGTTCCTTTGCAATAACCGTTTTCATGTTTAGGTTTCACTCTGTTTTCTCCTATATGGATACATGTAGTTGGAACTCTAAATCAAACACGGTTTGTGCTAGCTCTTTGAAACTTGGCACAATGATGTAGTTCCAAGTTCTATCGCTATGGTTTGTGTCCTATGGAAGTAGCCCCAAGGAGAGACTGACGAGAATCACTTTATTTGAAAGGCGTTGCCAAGCTTCCAAAAAACTACGAGTTTCCGGAAATCTCAGCAAACATTTTTTCACCCAATCTTGATGATACTTTCAGGTAATGATCAGTACACCGATCCCACTTGGCTCACCAAATTTAGTTCTTCTAGGTTAAACCCTTCCTTTGCAATAACCGTTTTCATGGTTAGGTTTCACTCTGTTTTCTCCTATATGGATACATGTAGTTGGAACTCTAAATCAAACACGATTTGTGCTAGCTCTTTGAAACTTTTCACAATGATGTAGTTCCAAGTTTTATCGCTATGGTTTGTGTCCTATGGAAGTAGCCCAAAGATAGACTGACGAGAATCACTTTCATTGAAAGGGGTTGCCAAGCTTCCAAAAAACTACGAGTTTCCGGAAATCTCAGCAAACATTTTTTCTCCCAATCTTGATGATACTTGCAGGTAATGATCAGTACACTAATCCCATTTGGCTCACCAAATTTCGTTCATCTAGGTTAAACCCTTCCTTTGAAATAACCGTTTTGATGTTTAGGTTTCACTCTGTATTCTCCAATATGGATACATGTAGTTGGAACTCTAAATTAAACACGGTTTGTGCTAGCTCTTTGAAACTTGGCACAATAATGTAGTTCCAAGTTCTATGGCTATGTTTTGTGTCCAATTGAAATAGCCCCAAGCAGAGACTGACGAGTATAACTTTCATTGAAAGGGGTTGCCAAGCTTCCAAAAAACTAAGAGTTTCCGGAAATCTCTGCAAACATTTTTTCACCCAATCTTGATGACACTTGCAGGTAATGATCAGTATACCAGGCCCACTTGGCTCACCAAATTTGGTTCTTCTAGTTTAAACCGTTCCTTTGCAATAACCGTTTTCATGTTTAGGTTTCAATCAGTTTTCTCCTATATGGATACATGTAGTTGGAACTCTAAATCAAACACCGTTTTTGCTAGCTCTTTGAAACTTGGCACAATTATGTAGTTCCAAGTTCTATGGCTATGGTTTGTGTCCGATGGCGGTAGCCCCAAGCAGAGACTGACGAGAATCACTTTCATTTAAAGGGGTTGCCAAGCTTCCAAAAAAACTGCGAGTTTCCGGAAATCTCAGCAAACATTTTTTCACCCAATCTTTGATGATACTTCCATTTAATGATCAGTACACCAATCCCACGTGGCTCACCAAATTTAGTTCTTATAGGTTAAAGCGTTCCTTTGCAATAACCGTTTTCATGTTTAGGTTTCAATCAGTTTTCTCCTATATGGATACATGTAGTTGGAAGTCTAAATCAAACACGGTTTGTGCTAGCTCTTTGAAACTTGGCACTATAATGTAGTTCCAAGTTCTATCACTATGGTTTGTATCCTATTGAAGTAGCCCTAAGCAGAGACTGACGAGAATCACATTCATTGAAAGGAGTTGCCTAGTTTCCAAACTACGAGTTTCCGGAAATCTCAGCAAACATTTTTTCACCCAATCTTGATGATACTTGCAGGTAATGATCAGTACACCAATCCCACTTGGCTCACCAAATTTCGTTCTTCTAGGTTAAACCGTTCCTTTGTAGTCACCGTTTTCATGTTCAGGTTTCACTCTGTTTTCTCCTATATGGATACATGTAGTTGGAACACTAAATCAAACACGGTTTGTGCTAGCTCTTTGAAACTTGGCACAATAATGTAGTTCCAACTTCTATGGCTATGTTTTGTGTCCAATTGAAATAGCCCTAAGCAGAGACTGACGAGTATAACTTTCATTGAAAGGGGTTGCCAAGCTTCCAAAAAACTAAGAGTTTCCGGAAATCTCAGCAAACCTTTTTTCACCCAATCTTGATGACACTTGCAGGTAATGATCAGTATACCAGGCCCACTTGGCTCACCAAATTTGGTTCTTCTAGGTTAAACCGTTCCTTTGCAATAACCGTTTTCATGTTTAGGTTTCAATCAGTTTTCTCCTATATGGATACATGTAGTTGGAACTCTAAAATCAAACACCGTTTGTGCTAGCTCTTTGAAACTTGGCACAATTATGTAGTTCCAAGTTCTTTGGCTATGGTTTGTGTCCTGTGGAAGTAGCCCCAAGCAGAGACTGACGAGAATCACTTTCATTGAAAGGGGTTGCCAAGCTTCCAAAAAAATACGAGTTTCCGGAAATCTCAGCAAACATTTTTTCTCCCAATCTTGATGATACTTGCAGGTAATGATCAGTACACCAATCCCACTTGGCTCACCAAATTTCGTTCTTCTAGGTTAAACCGTTCCTTTGCAATAACCGTTTTCATGTTTAGGTTTCACTCTGTTTTCTCCTATATGGATACATGTAGTTGGAACTCTAAATCAAACACGGTTTGTGCTAGCTCTTTGAAACATGGCACAATAATGTAGTTCAATGTTCTATGGCTATGTTTTGTGTCCAATTGAAGTAGCCCCAAGCAGAGACTGACGAGTATAACTTTCATTGAAAGGGGTTGCCAAGCTTCCAAAAAACTACGAGTTTCCGGAAATCTCTGCCAACTTTTTTTCACCCAAACTTGATGATACTTGCAGGTAATGATCAGTATACCAGTCCCACTTTTCTCACCAAATTTCGTTCTTCTAGGTTAAACCGTGCCTTTGCAGTAACCGTTTTCATGTTTAGGTTTCACTCTGTTTTCTCCTGTATGGATACATGTAGTTGGAACTCTAAATCAAACACGGTTTGTGCTAGCTCTTTGAAACTTGTCACAATGGTGTAGTTCCAAGTTCTATCGCTTTGGTTTGTGTCCTTTGGAAGTAGCCCAAAGATAGACTGACGAGTATAACTTTCATTGAAAGGGTTGCCAAGATTCCAAAAAACTACGAGTTTCCTGAAATCTCTGCAAACATTTTTTCACCCAATCTTGATGATACTTGCAGGTAATGATCAGTACACCAATCCCACTTGGCTCACCAAATTTCGTTCTTCTAGGTTAAACCGTTCCTTTGCAATAACCGTTTACATGTTTAGGTTTCAATATGTTTTCTCTTATATGGATACATGTAGTTGGAACTCTAAAACAAACACGGTTTGTGCTAGCTCTTTGAAACTTGGCAAAATAATGTAGTTCCAAGTTCTATGGCTATGGTTTGTGTCCTGTGGAAGTAGCCCCAAGCAGAGACTGACGAGAATCTCTTTCATTGAAAGGGGTTGCCAAGCTTCCAAAAAACCTACGAGTTTCCGGAAATCTCTGCAAACATTTTTTCACCCAATCTTGATGATACTTGCAGGTAATGATCAGTACACCAATCCCACTTGGCTCACCAAATTTGGTTCTTCTAGCTTAAACCGTTCCTTTGCAATAACCGTTTTCATGTTTAGGTTTCACTCTGTTTTCTCCTATATGGATACATGTAGTTAGAACTCTAAATCAAACACGGTTTGTGCTAGCTCTTTGAAACTTGGAACAATTATGTAGTTCCAAGTTCTATCACTATGGTTTGTGTCCTATTGAAGTAGTCCTAAGCAGAGACTGACGAGAATCACATTCATTGAAAGGAGTTGCCTAGTTTCCAAAAAACTACGAGTTTCCGGAAATCTCAGCAAACATTTTTTCACCCAATCGTGATGATACTTGCAGGTAATGATCAGTACACGAATCCCACTTGGCTCACCAAATTTCGTTCTTATAGGTTAAAGCGTTCCTTTGCAGTAACCGTTTTCATGTTTAGGTTTCACTCTGTTTTCTCCTATATGGATACATGTAGTTGGAACTCCAAATCAAACACCGTTTGTGCTAGCTCTTTGAAACTTGGCACAATGATGTAGTTCCAAGTTCTATCTCTATGGTTTGTGTCCTATTGAAGTAGCCCCAAGAAAAGACTGACGAGAATCACTTTCATTGAAAGGGGTTGCCAAGCTTCAAAAAACTACGAGTTTCCGGAAATCTCAGCAAACATTTTTTCACCCAATCTTGATGATACTTGCAGGTAATGATCAGTATACCAGTCCCACTTGGCTCACAAAATTTCGTTCTTCTAGGTTAAGCCATTCCTTTGCAGTAACCGTTTTCATGTTTAGGTTTCACTGTGTTTTCTCCTATATCGGTAAATGTATTTGGAACTCTAAATCAAACACGGTTTGTGATAGCTCTTTTCTACTTGGCCCTATGTTGTAGTTCCAAGTTCTATCGCTATGGTTTGTGTCCTATTGAAGTAGCCCTAAGCAGAGACTGACGAGTATAACTTTCATTGAAAGGGGTTGCCAAGCTTCCAAAAAACTACGAGTTTCCGGAAATCTCTGCAAACATTTTTTCACCCAATCTTGATGATACTTGCAGGTAATGATCAGTACACCAATCCCACTTGGCTCACCAAATTTCGTTCTTCTAGGTTAAACCGTTCCTTTGCAATAACCGTTTACATGTTTAGGTTTCAATAAGTTTTCTCTTATATGATACACGTAGTTGGAACTCTAAAACAAACACGGTTTGTGCTAGCTTTTTGAAACTTGGCACAATAATGTAGTTCCAAGTTCTATGGCTATGGTTTGTGTCCTGTGGAAGTAGCCCCAAGCAGAGACTGACGAGAATCACTTTCATTGAAAGGGGTTGCCAAGCTTCCAAAAATCTACGAGTTTCCGGAAATCTCAGCAAACCTTTTTTCTCCCAATCTTGATGATACTTGCAGGTAATGATCAGGACACCAATCCCACTTGGCTCACCAAATTTCGTTCTTCTAGGTTAAACCGTTCCTGTGCAAAAACCGTTTTCATGTTTAGGTTTCACTCTGTTTCTCCTATATGGATACATGTAGTTGGAACTCTAAATCAAACACGGTTTGTGCTAGCTCTTTGAAACTTGGCACAATTATGTAGTTCCAAGTTGTATCACTATGGTTTGTGTCCTATTGAAGTAGTCCTAAGCAGAGACTGACGAGAATCACATTCATTGAAAGGAGTTGCCTAGTTTCCAAAAAACTACGAGTTTCCGGAAATCTCAGCAAACATTTTTTCACCCAATCTTGATGATACTTCGATTTAATGATCAGTACATCAATCCCACTGGGGTCACCAAATTTCGTTCTTCTAGGTTAAACCGTTCCTTTGCAGTAACCGTTTTCATGTTTAGGTTTCACTCTGTTTTCTCCTATATGGATACATGTCGTTGGAACTCTAAATCAAACACGGTTTGTGCTAGCTCTTTGAAACATGGCACAATGATGTAGTTCCAAGTTCTATCGCTATGGTTTGTGTCCCATTGAAGTAGCCCCAAGCAGAGACTGACTAGAATCACTTTCATTGAAAGGGGTTGCCAAGCTTCCAAAAAAACTGCGAGTTTCCGGAAATCTCAGCAAACATTTTTTCACCCAATCTTGATGATACTTGCAGGTAATGATCAGTACACCAATCCCACTTGGCTCACCAAATTTGGTTCTTCTAGGTTAAACCCTTCCTTTGCAATAACCGTTTTCATGTTTAGGTTTCACTGTGTTTTCTCCTACATGGATACATGTAGTTGGAACTCTAAATCAAACACGGTTTGTGCTAGCTCTTTGAAACTTGTCACAATGATGTAGTTCCAAGTTCTATCGCTATGGTTTGTGTCCTATGGAAGTAGCCCCAAGCAGAGACTGACGAGAATCACTTTCATTGAAAGGCGTTGCCAAGCTTCCAAAAAACTACGAGTTTCCGGAAATCTCAGCAAACATTTTTTCTCCCAATCTTGATGATACTTGCAGGTAATGATCAGTACACCAATCCCACGTGTCTCACCAAATTTCGTTCTTCTAGGTTAAACCGTTCCTTTGCAATAACCGTTTTCATGTTTAGGTTTCACTCTGTTTTCTCCTATATGGATACATGTAGTTGGAACTCTAAATCAAACACGGTTTGTGCTAGCTCTTTGAAACTTGGCACAATGATGTAGTTCCAAGTTCTATCGCTATGGTTTGTGTCCTATGGAAGTAGCCCCAAGGAGAGACTGACGAGAATCACTTTCATTGAAAGGCGTTGCCAAGCTTCCAAAAAACTACGAGTTTCCGGAAATCTCAGCAAACATTTTTTCACCCAATCTTGATGATACTTTCAGGTAATGATCAGTACACCGATCCCACTTGGCTCACCAAATTTAGTTCTTCTAGGTTAAACCCTTCCTTTGCAATAACCGTTTTCATGTTTAGGTTTCACTCTGTTTTCTCCTATATGGATACATGTAGTTGGAACTCTAAATCAAACACGATTTGTGCTAGCTCTTTGAAACTTTTCACAATGATGTAGTTCCAAGTTTTATCGCTATGGTTTGTGTCCTATGGAAGTAGCCCAAAGATAGACTGACGAGAATCACTTTCATTGAAAGGGGTTGCCAAGCTTCCAAAAAACTACGAGTTTCCGGAAATCTCAGCAAACATTTTTTCTCCCAATCTTGATGATACTTGCAGGTAATGATCAGTACACTAATCCCATTTGGCTCACCAAATTTCGTTCATCTAGGTTAAACCCTTCCTTTGAAATAACCGTTTTGATGTTTAGGTTTCACTCTGTTTTCTCCTATATGGATACATGTAGTTGGAACTCTAAATTAAACACGGTTTGTGCTAGCTCTTTGAAACTTGGCACAATAATGTAGTTCCAAGTTCTATGGCTATGTTTTGTGTCCAATTGAAATAGCCCCAAGCATAGACTGACGAGTATAACTTTCATTGAAAGGGGTTCCCAAGCTTCCAAAAAACTAAGAGTTTCCGGAAATCTCTGCAAACATTTTTTCACCCAATCTTGATGACACTTGCAGGTAATGATCAGTATACCAGGCCCACTTGGCTCACCAAATTTGGTTCTTCTAGGTTAAACCGTTCCTTTGCAATAACCGTTTTCATGTTTAGGTTTCAATCAGTTTTCTCCTATATGGATACATGTAGTTGGAATTCTAAATCAAACACCGTTTGTGCTAGCTCTTTGAAACTTGGCACAATTATGTAGTTCTAAGTTCTATGGCTATGGTTTGTGTCCGATGGCGGTAGCCCCAAGCAGAGACTGACGAGAATCACTTTCATTGAAAGGGGTTGCCAAGCTTCCAAAAATTTACGAGTTTCCGGAAATCTCAGCAAACATTTTTTCACCCAATCTTGATGATACTTCCATTTAATGATCAGTACACCAATCCCACTTGGCTCACCAAATTTCGTTCTTATAGGTTAAAGCGTTCCTTTGCAGTAACCGTTTTCATGTTTAGGTTTCACTCTGTTTTCTCCTATATGGATACATGTA
Organism: Urocitellus parryii; assembly: GCF_045843805.1. Classification (NCBI taxonomy): domain Eukaryota; kingdom Metazoa; phylum Chordata; class Mammalia; order Rodentia; family Sciuridae; genus Urocitellus; species Urocitellus parryii. Next base: position 51,713 of record NW_027554236.1, read on the forward strand.
GTTGGAACTCTAAATCAAACACAGTTTGTGCTAGCTCTTTGAAACTTGGCACAATGATGTAGTTCCAAGTTCTATCGCTATGGTTTGTGTCCTATGGAAGTAGCCCAAAGCATAGACTGACGAGAATCACTTTCATTGAAAGGCGTTGCCAAGCTTCCAAAAAACTACGAGTTTCCGGAAATCTCAGCAAACATTTTTTCACCCAATCTTGATGATACTTGCAGGTAATGATCTGTACACCAATCCCACTTGGCTCACCAAATTTCGTTCTTCTATTTTAAACCCTTCCTTTGCAGTAACCATTTTCATGTTTAGGATTCACTCTGTTTTCTCCTATATGGATACATGTAGTTGGAACTCTAAATCAAATACCGTTTGTGCTAGCTCTTTGAAACTTGTCACAATTGTGTAGTTCCAAGTTCTATCGCTATGGTTTGTGTCCTATGGAAGTAGCCCAAAGATAGACTGACGAGTATAACTTTCATTGAAAGGGGTTGCCAAGATTCCTAAAAACTACGAGTTTCCGGAAATCTCTGCAAACATTTTTTCACCCAATCTTGATGATACTTGCAGGTAATGATCAGTACACCAATCCCACTTGGCTCACCAAATTCCGTTCTTCTAGGTTAAACCGTTCCTTTGCAATAACCGTTTACATGTTTAGGTTTCAATAAGTTTTCTCTTATATGGATACACGTAGTTGGAACTCTAAAACAAACACGGTTTGTGCTAGCTCTTTGAAACTTGGCACAATAATGTAGTTCCAAGTTCTATGGCTATGGTTTGTGTCCTGTTGAAGTAGCCCCAAGCAGAGACTGACGAGAATCACTTTCATTGAAAGGGGTTGCCAAGCTTCCAAAAATCTACGAGTTTCCGGAAATCTCAGCAAATCTTTTTTCTCCCAATCTTGATGATACTTGCAGGTAATGATCAGTACACCAATCCCACTTGGCTCACCAAATTTCATTCTTCTAGGTTAAACCGTTCCTGTGCAAAAACCGTTTTCATGTTTAGGTTTCACTCTGTTTCTCCTATATGGATACATGTAGTTGGAACTCTAAATCAAACATGGTTTGTGCTAGCTCTTTGAAACTTGGCACAATGATGTAGTTCCAAGTTCTATCGCTATGGTTTGTGTCCTATTGAAATAGCCCCAAGCAGAGACTGACTAGAATCACTTTCATTGAAAGGGGTTGCCAAGCTTCCAAAAAAACTGCGAGTTTCCGGAAATCTCAGCAAACATTTTTTCACCCAATCTTGATGATACTTGCGGGTAATGATCAGTATACCAGGCCCACTTGGCTCACCAAATTTGGTTCTTCTAGGTTAAACCGTTCCTTTGCAATAACCGTTTTCATGTTTAGGTTTCAATCAGTTTTCTCCTATACGGATACATGTAGTTGGAAGTCTAAATCAAACACGGTTTTTGCTAGCTCTTTGAAACTTGTCACAATTGTGTAGTTCCAAGTTCTATCGCTATGGTTTGTGTCCTATGGAAGTAGCCCAAAGATAGACTGACGAGTATAACTTTCATTGAAAGGGGTTGCCAAGATTCCTAAAAACTACGAGTTTCCGGAAATCTCAGCAAACATTTTTTTCACCCAATCTTGATGATACTTGCAGGAAATGATCTGTACACCAATCCCACTTGGCTCACCGAATTTCGTTCTTCTATTTTAAACCCTTCCTTTGCAATAACCGTTTTCATGTTTAGGTTTCACTCTGTTTTCTCCTATATGGATACATGTAGTAGGAACTCTAAATCAAACACGGTTTGTGCTAGCTCTTTGAAACTTGTCACAATGGTGTAGTTCCAAGTTCTATCGCTATGGTTTGTGTCCTATGGAAGTAGCCCAAAGATAGACTGACGAGTATAACTTTCATTGAAAGGGGTTGCCAAGATTCCAAAAAACTACGAGTTTCCGGAAATCTCAGCAAACATTTTTTCACCCAATCTTGATGATACTTGCAGGTAATGATCTGTACACCAATCCCACTTGGCTCACCAAATTTCGTTCTTCTATTTTAAACCCTTCCTTTGCAGTAACCATTTTCATGTTTAGGATTCACTCTGTTTTCTCCTATATGGATACATGTAGTTGGAACTCTAAATCAAACACGGTTTGTGCTAGCTCTTTGAAACTTGTCACAATGGTGTAGTTCCAAGTTCTATCGCTATGGTTTGTGTCCTATGGAAGTAGCCCAAAGATAGACTGACGAGTATAACTTTCATTGAAAGGGGTTGCCAAGATTCCTAAAAACTACGAGTTTCCGGAAATCTCTGCAAACATTTTTTCACCCAATCTTGATGATACTTGCAGGTAATGATCAGTACCCCAATCCCACTTGGCTCACCAAATTTCTTTCTTCTAGGTTAAACCGTTCCTTTGCAATAACCGTTTACATGTTTAGGTTTCAATAAGTTTTCTCTTATATGGATACACGTAGTTGGAACTCTAAAACAAACACGGTTTGTGCTAGCTCTTTGAAACTTGGCACAATAATGTAGTTCCAAGTTCTATGGCTATGGTTTGTGTCCTGTTGAAGTAGCCCCAAGCAGAGACTGACGAGAATCACTTTCATTGAAAGGGGTTGCCAAGCTTCCAAAAATCTACGAGTTTCCGGAAATCTCAGCAAACCTTTTTTCTCCCAATTTTGATGATACTTGCAGGTAATGATCAGTACACCAATCCCACTTGGCTCACCAAATTTCGTTCTTCTAGGTTAAACCGTTCCTGTGCAAAAACCGTTTTCATGTTTAGGTTTCACTCTGTTTCTCCTATATGGATACATGTAGTTGGAACTCTAAATCAAACACGGTTTGTGCTAGCTCTTTGAAACTTGGCAAAATTATGTAGTTCCAAGTTCTATCACTATGGTTTGTGTCCTATTGAAGTAGTCCTAAGCAGTGACTGACGAGAATCACATTCATTGAAAGGAGTTGACTAGTTTCCAAAAAACTACGAGTTTCCGGAAATCTCAGCAAACATTTTTTCACCCAATCTTGATGATACTTCGATTTAATGATCAGTACATCAATCCCACTGGGGTCACCAAATTTCGTTCTTCTAGGTTAAACCGTTCCTTTGCAGTAACCGTTTTCATGTTTAGGTTTCACTCTGTTTTCTCCTATATGGATACATGTAGTTGGAACTCTAAATCAAACACGGTTTGTGCTAGCTCTTTGAAACATGGCACAATGATGTAGTTCCAAGTTCTATCGCTATGGTTTGTGTCCTATTGAAGTAGCCCCAAGCAGAGACTGACTAGAATCACTTTCATTGAAAGGGGTTGCCAAGCTTCCAAAAAAACTGCGAGTTTCCGGAAATCTCAGCAAACATTTTTTCACCCAATCTTGATGATACTTGCAGGTAATGATCAGTACACCAATCAAACGTGGCTCACCAAATTTCGTTCTTCTAGGTTAAACCGTTCCTTTGCAATAACCGTTTTCATGTTTAGGTTTCACTCTGTTTTCTCCTATATGGATACATGTAGTTGGAACTCTAAATCAAACACGGTTTGTGCTAGCTCTTTGAAACTTGGCACAATGATGTAGTTCCAAGTTCTATCGCTATGGTTTGTGTCCTATGGAAGTAGCCCCAAGGAGAGACTGACGAGAATCACTTTCATTGAAAGGCGTTGCCAAGCTTCCAAAAAACTACGAGTTTCCGGAAATCTCAGCAAACATTTTTTCACCCAATCTTGATGATACTTCGACTTAATGATCAGTACACCGATCCCACTTGGCTCACCAAATTTAGTTCTTCTAGGTTAAACCCTTCCTTTGCAATAACCGTTTTCATGTTTAGGTTTCACTCTGTTTTCTCCTATATGGATACATGTAGTTGGAACTCTAAATCAAACACGATTTGTGCTAGCTCTTTGAAACTTTTCACAATGATGTAGTTCCAAGTTTTATCACTATGGTTTGTGTCCAATGGAAGTAGCCCAAAGATAGACTGACGAGAATCACTTTCATTGAAAGGGGTTGCCAAGCTTCCAAAAAACTACGAGTTTCCGGAAATCTAAGCAAACATTTTTTCTCCCAATCTTGATGATACTTGCAGGTAATGATCAGTACACCAATCCCACTTGGCTCACCAAATTTCGTTCTTCTAGGTTAAACCCTTCCTTTGAAATAACCGTTTTGATGTTTAGGTTTCACTCTGTTTTCTCCTATATGGATACATGTAGTTGGAACTCTAAATTAAACACGGTTTGTGCTAGCTCTTTGAAACTTGGCACAATAATGTAGTTCCAAGTTCTATGGCTATGTTTTGTGTCCAATTGAAATAGCCCCAAGCAGAGACTGACGAGTATAACTTTCATTGAAAGGGGTTGCCAAGCTTCCAAAAAACTAAGAGTTTCCGGAAATCTCTGCAAACATTTTTTCACCCAATCTTGATGACACTTGCAGGTAATGATCAGTATACCAGGCCCACTTGGCTCACCAAATTTGGTTCTTCTAGGTTAAACCGTTCCTTTGCAATAACCGTTTTCATGTTTAGGTTTCAATCAGTTTTCTCCTATATGGATACATGTAGTTGGAACTCTAAATCAAACACCGTTTGTGCTAGCTCTTTGAAACTTGGCACAATTATGTAGTTCTAAGTTCTATGGCTATGGTTTGTGTCCGATGGCGGTAGCCCCAAGCAGAGACTGACGAGAATCACTTTCATTGAAAGGGGTTGCCAAGCTTCCAAAAATTTACGAGTTTCCGGAAATCTCAGCAAACATTTTTTCACCCAATCTTGATGATACTTCCATTTAATGATCAGTACACCAATCCCACTTGGCTCACCAAATTTCGTTCTTATAGGTTAAAGCGTTCCTTTGCAGTAACCGTTTTCATGTTTAGGTTTCACTCTGTTTTCTCCTATATGGATACATGTAGTTGGAACTCTAAATCAAACACAGTTTGTGCTAGCTCTTTGAAACTTGGCACAATGATGTAGTTCCAAGTTCTATCGCTATGGTTTGTGTCCTATGGAAGTAGCCCAAAGCATAGACTGACGAGAATCACTTTAATTGAAAGGCGTTGCCAAGCTTCCAAAAAACTACGAGTTTCCGGAAATCTCAGCAAACATTTTTTCACCCAATCTTGATGATACTGCAGGTAATGATCTGTACACCAATCCCACTTGGCTCACCAAATTTCGTTCTTCTATTTTAAACCCTTCCTTTGCAGTAACCATTTTCATGTTTAGGATTCACTCTGTTTTCTCCTATATGGATACATGTAGTTGGAACTCTAAATCAAACACGGTTTGTGCTAGCTCTTTGAAACTTGTCACAATTGTGTAGTTCCAAGTTCTATCGCTATGGTTTGTGTCCTATGGAAGTAGCCCAAAGATAGACTGACGAGTATAACTTTCATTGAAAGGGGTTGCCAAGATTCCTAAAAACTATGAGTTTCCGGAAATCTCTGCAAACATTTTTTCACCCAATCTTGATGATACTTGCAGGTAATGATCAGTACACCAATCCCACTTGGCTCACCAAATTTCGTTCTTCTAGGTTAAACCCTTCCTTTGAAATAACCGTTTTGATGTTTAGGTTTCACTCTGTTTTCTCCTATATGGATACATGTAGTTGGAACTCTAAATTAAACACGGTTTGTGCTAGCTCTTTGAAACTTGGCACAATAATGTAGTTCCAAGTTCTATGGCTATGTTTTGTGTCCAATTGAAATAGCCCCAAGCAGAGACTGACGAGTATAACTTTCATTGAAAGGGGTTGCCAAGCTTCCAAAAAACTAAGAGTTTCCGGAAATCTCTGCAAACATTTTTTCACCCAAACTTGATGACACTTGCAGGTAATGATCAGTATACCAGGCCCACTTGGCTCACCAAATTTGGTTCTTCTAGGTTAAACCGTTCCTTTGCAATAACCGTTTTCATGTTTAGGTTTCAATCAGTTTTCTCCTATATGGATACATGTAGTTGGAACTCTAAATCAAACACCGTTTGTGCTAGCTCTTTGAAACTTGGCACAATTATGTAGTTCTAAGTTCTATGGCTATGGTTTGTGTCCGATGGCGGTAGCCCCAAGCAGAGACTGACGAGAATCACTTTCATTGAAAGGGGTTGCCAAGCTTCCAAAAATTTACGAGTTTCCAGAAATCTCAGCAAACATTTTTTCACCCAATCTTGATGATACTTCCATTTAATGATCAGTACACCAATCCCACTTGGCTCACCAAATTTCGTTCTTATAGGTTAAAGCGTTCCTTTGCAGTAACCGTTTTCATGTTTAGGTTTCACTCTGTTTTCTCCTATATGGATACATGTAGTTGGAACTCTAAATCAAACACAGTTTGTGCTAGCTCTTTGAAACTTGGCACAATGATGTAGTTCCAAGTTCTATCGCTATGGTTTGTGTCCTATGGAAGTAGCCCAAAGCATAGACTGACGAGAATCACTTTAATTGAAAGGCGTTGCCAAGCTTCCAAAAAACTACGAGTTTCCGGAAATCTCAGCAAACATTTTTTCACCCAATCTTGATGATACTTGCAGGTAATGATCTGTACACCAATCCCACTTGGCTCACCAAATTTCGTTCTTCTATTTTAAACCCTTCCTTTGCAGTAACCATTTTCATGTTTAGGATTCACTCTGTTTTCTCCTATATGGATACATGTAGTTGGAACTCTAAATCAAACACGGTTTGTGCTAGCTCTTTGAAACTTGTCACAATTGTGTAGTTCCAAGTTCTATCGCTATGGTTTGTGTCCTATGGAAGTAGCCCAAAGATAGACTGACGAGTATAACTTTCATTGAAAGGGGTTGCCAAGATTCCTAAAAACTACGAGTTTCCGGAAATCTCTGCAAACATTTTTTCACCCAATCTTGATGATACTTGCAGGTAATGATCAGTACACCAATCCCACTTGGCTCACCAAATTTCGTTCTTCTAGGTTAAACCCTTCCTTTGAAATAACCGTTTTGATGTTTAGGTTTCACTCTGTTTTCTCCTATATGGATACATGTAGTTGGAACTCTAAATTAAACACGGTTTGTGCTAGCTCTTTGAAACTTGGCACAATAATGTAGTTCCAAGTTCTATGGCTATGTTTTGTGTCCAATTGAAATAGCCCCAAGCAGAGACTGACGAGTATAACTTTCATTGAAAGGGGTTGCCAAGCTTCCAAAAAACTAAGAGTTTCCGGAAATCTCTGCAAACATTTTTTCACCCAATCTTGATGACACTTGCAGGTAATGATCAGTATACCAGGCCCACTTGGCTCACCAAATTTGGTTCTTCTAGGTTAAACCGTTCCTTTGCAATAACCGTTTTCATGTTTAGGTTTCAATCAGTTTTCTCCTATATGGATACATGTAGTTGGAACTCTAAATCAAACACCGTTTGTGCTAGCTCTTTGAAACTTGGCACAATTATGTAGTTCTAAGTTCTATGGCTATGGTTTGTGTCCGATGGCGGTAGCCCCAAGCAGAGACTGACGAGAATCACTTTCATTGAAAGGGGTTGCCAAGCTTCCAAAAATTTACGAGTTTCCGGAAATCTCAGCAAACATTTTTTCACCCAATCTTGATGATACTTCCATTTAATGATCAGTACACCAATCCCACTTGGCTCACCAAATTTCGTTCTTATAGGTTAAAGCGTTCCTTTGCAGTAACCGTTTTCATGTTTAGGTTTCACTCTGTTTTCTCCTATATGGATACATGTAGTTGGAACTCTAAATCAAACACAGTTTGTGCTAGCTCTTTGAAACTTGGCACAATGATGTAGTTCCAAGTTCTATCGCTATGGTTTGTGTCCTATGGAAGTAGCCCAAAGCATAGACTGACGAGAATCACTTTAATTGAAAGGCGTTGCCAAGCTTCCAAAAAACTACGAGTTTCCGGAAATCTCAGCAAACATTTTTTCACCCAATCTTGATGATACTTGCAGGTAATGATCTGTACACCAATCCCACTTGGCTCACCAAATTTCGTTCTTCTATTTTAAACCCTTCCTTTGCAGTAACCATTTTCATGTTTAGGATTCACTCTGTTTTCTCCGATATGGATACATGTAGTTGGAACTCTAAATCAAACACAGTTTGTGCTAGCTCTTTGAAACTTGGCACAATGATGTAGTTCCAAGTTCTATCGCTATGGTTTGTGTCCTATGGAAGTAGCCCAAAGCATAGACTGACGAGAATCACTTTAATTGAAAGGCGTTGCCAAGCTTCCAAAAAACTACGAGTTTCCGGAAATCTCAGCAAACATTTTTTCACCCAATCTTGATGATACTTGCAGGTAATGATCTGTACACCAATCCCACTTGGCTCACCAAATTTCGTTCTTCTATTTTAAACCCTTCCTTTGCAGTAACCATTTTCATGTTTAGGATTCACTCTGTTTTCTCCTATATGGATACATGTAGTTGGAACTCTAAATCAAACACGGTTTGTGCTAGCTCTTTGAAACTTGTCACAATTGTGTAGTTCCAAGTTCTATCGCTATGGTTTGTGTCCTATGGAAGTAGCCCAAAGATAGACTGACGAGTATAACTTTCATTGAAAGGGGTTGCCAAGATTCCTAAAAACTACGAGTTTCCGGAAATCTCTGCAAACATTTTTTCACCCAATCTTGATGATACTTGCAGGTAATGATCAGTACACCAATCCCACTTGGCTCACCAAATTTCGTTCTTCTAGGTTAAACCCTTCCTTTGAAATAACCGTTTTGATGTTTAGGTTTCACTCTGTTTTCTCCTATATGGATACATGTAGTTGGAACTCTAAATTAAACACGGTTTGTGCTAGCTCTTTGAAACTTGGCACAATAATGTAGTTCCAAGTTCTATGGCTATGTTTTGTGTCCAATTGAAATAGCCCCAAGCAGAGACTGACGAGTATAACTTTCATTGAAAGGGGTTGCCAAGCTTCCAAAAAACTAAGAGTTTCCGGAAATCTCTGCAAACATTTTTTCACCCAATCTTGATGACACTTGCAGGTAATGATCAGTATACCAGGCCCACTTGGCTCACCAAATTTGGTTCTTCTAGGTTAAACCGTTCCTTTGCAATAACCGTTTTCATGTTTAGGTTTCAATCAGTTTTCTCCTATATGGATACATGTAGTTGGAACTCTAAATCAAACACCGTTTGTGCTAGCTCTTTGAAACTTGGCACAATTATGTAGTTCTACGTTCTATGGCTATGGTTTGTGTCCGATGGCGGTAGCCCCAAGCAGAGACTGACGAGAATCACTTTCATTGAAAGGGGTTGCCAAGCTTCCAAAAATTTACGAGTTTCCGGAAATCTCAGCAAACATTTTTTCACCCAATCTTGATGATACTTCCATTTAATGATCAGTACACCAATCCCACTTGGCTCACCAAATTTCGTTCTTATAGGTTAAAGCGTTCCTTTGCAGTAACCGTTTTCATGTTTAGGTTTCACTCTGTTTTCTCCTATATGGATACATGTAGTTGGAACTCTAAATCAAACACAGTTTGTGCTAGCTCTTTGAAACTTGGCACAATGATGTAGTTCCAAGTTCTATCGCTATGGTTTGTGTCCTATGGAAGTAGCCCAAAGCATAGACTGACGAGAATCACTTTAATTGAAAGGCGTTGCCAAGCTTCCAAAAAACTACGAGTTTCCGGAAATCTCAGCAAACATTTTTTCACCCAATCTTGATGATACTTGCAGGTAATGATCTGTACACCAATCCCACTTGGCTCACCAAATTTCGTTCTTCTATTTTAAACCCTTCCTTTGCAGTAACCATTTTCATGTTTAGGATTCACTCTGTTTTCTCCGATATGGATACATGTAGTTGGAACTCTAAATCAAACACAGTTTGTGCTAGCTCTTTGAAACTTGGCACAATGATGTAGTTCCAAGTTCTATCGCTATGGTTTGTGTCCTATGGAAGTAGCCCAAAGCATAGACTGACGAGAATCACTTTAATTGAAAGGCGTTGCCAAGCTTCCAAAAAACTACGAGTTTCCGGAAATCTCAGCAAACATTTTTTCACCCAATCTTGATGATACTTGCAGGTAATGATCTGTACACCAATCCCACTTGGCTCACCAAATTTCGTTCTTCTATTTTAAACCCTTCCTTTGCAGTAACCATTTTCATGTTTAGGATTCACTCTGTTTTCTCCTATATGGATACATGTAGTTGGAACTCTAAATCAAACACGGTTTGTGCTAGCTCTTTGAAACTTGTCACAATTGTGTAGTTCCAAGTTCTATCGCTATGGTTTGTGTCCTATGGAAGTAGCCCAAAGATAGACTGACGAGTATAACTTTCATTGAAAGGGGTTGCCAAGATTCCTAAAAACTACGAGTTTCCGGAAATCTCTGCAAACATTTTTTCACCCAATCTTGATGATACTTGCAGGTAATGATCAGTACACCAATCCCACTTGGCTCACCAAATTTCGTTCTTCTAGGTTAAACCCTTCCTTTGAAATAACCGTTTTGATGTTTAGGTTTCACTCTGTTTTCTCCTATATGGATACATGTAGTTGGAACTCTAAATTAAACACGGTTTGTGCTAGCTCTTTGAAACTTGGCACAATAATGTAGTTCCAAGTTCTATGGCTATGTTTTGTGTCCAATTGAAATAGCCCCAAGCAGAGACTGACGAGTATAACTTTCATTGAAAGGGGTTGCCAAGCTTCCAAAAAACTAAGAGTTTCCGGAAATCTCTGCAAACATTTTTTCACCCAATCTTGATGACACTTGCAGGTAATGATCAGTATACCAGGCCCACTTGGCTCACCAAATTTGGTTCTTCTAGGTTAAACCGTTCCTTTGCAATAACCGTTTTCATGTTTAGGTTTCAATCAGTTTTCTCCTATATGGATACATGTAGTTGGAACTCTAAATCAAACACCGTTTGTGCTAGCTCTTTGAAACTTGGCACAATTATGTAGTTCTAAGTTCTATGGCTATGGTTTGTGTCCGATGGCGGTAGCCCCAAGCAGAGACTGACGAGAATCACTTTCATTGAAAGGGGTTGCCAAGCTTCCAAAAATTTACGAGTTTCCGGAAATCTCAGCAAACATTTTTTCACCCAATCTTGATGATACTTCCATTTAATGATCAGTACACCAATCCCACTTGGCTCACCAAATTTCGTTCTTATAGGTTAAAGCGTTCCTTTGCAGTAACCGTTTTCATGTTTAGGTTTCACTCTGTTTTCTCCTATATGGATACATGTAGTTGGAACTCTAAATCAAACACAGTTTGTGCTAGCTCTTTGAAACTTGGCACAATGATGTAGTTCCAAGTTCTATCGCTATGGTTTGTGTCCTATGGAAGTAGCCCAAAGCATAGACTGACGAGAATCACTTTAATTGAAAGGCGTTGCCAAGCTTCCAAAAAACTACGAGTTTCCGGAAATCTCAGCAAACATTTTTTCACCCAATCTTGATGATACTTGCAGGTAATGATCTGTACACCAATCCCACTTGGCTCACCAAATTTCGTTCTTCTATTTTAAACCCTTCCTTTGCAGTAACCATTTTCATGTTTAGGATTCACTCTGTTTTCTCCTATATGGATACATGTAGTTGGAACTCTAAATCAAACACGGTTTGTGCTAGCTCTTTGAAACTTGTCACAATTGTGTAGTTCCAAGTTCTATCGCTATGGTTTGTGTCCTATGGAAGTAGCCCAAAGATAGACTGACGAGTATAACTTTCATTGAAAGGGGTTGCCAAGATTCCTAAAAACTACGAGTTTCCGGAAATCTCTGCAAACATTTTTTCACCCAATCTTGATGATACTTGCAGGTAATGATCAGTACACCAATCCCACTTGGCTCACCAAATTTCGTTCATCTAGGTTAAACCCTTCCTTTGAAATAACCGTTTTGATGTTTAGGTTTCACTCTGTTTTCTCCTATATGGATACATGTAGTTGGAACTCTAAATTAAACACGGTTTGTGCTAGCTCTTTGAAACTTGGCACAATAATGTAGTTCCAAGTTCTATGGCTATGTTTTGTGTCCAATTGAAATAGCCCCAAGCAGAGACTGACGAGTATAACTTTCATTGAAAGGGGTTGCCAAGCTTCCAAAAAACTAAGAGTTTCCGGAAATCTCTGCAAACATTTTTTCACCCAATCTTGATGACACTTGCAGGTAATGATCAGTATACCAGGCCCACTTGGCTCACCAAATTTGGTTCTTCTAGGTTAAACCGTTCCTTTGCAATAACCGTTTTCATGTTTAGGTTTCAATCAGTTTTCTCCTATATGGATACATGTAGTTGGAACTCTAAATCAAACACCGTTTGTGCTAGCTCTTTGAAACTTGGCACAATTATGTAGTTCCAAGTTCTATGGCTATGGTTTGTGTCCGATGGCGGTAGCCCCAAGCAGAGACTGACGAGAATCACTTTCATTGAAAGGGGTTGCCAAGCTTCCAAAAATCTACGAGTTTCCGGAAATCTCAGCAAACATTTTTTCACGCAATCTTGATGATACTTGCAGGTAATGATAAGTACACCAATCCCACTTGACTCACCAAATTTAGTTCTTCTAGGTTAAACCCTTCCTTTGCAATAACCGTTTTCATGTTTAGGTTTCACTCTGTTTTCTCCTATATGGATACATGTAGTTGGAACTATAAATCAGACACGATTTGTGCTAGCTCTTTGAAACTTTTCACAATGATGTAGTTCCAAGTTTTATCGCTATGGTTTGTGTCCTATGGAAGTAGCCCAAAGATAGACTGACGAGAATCACTTTCATTGAAAGCGGTTGCCAAGCTTCCAAAAAAGTACGTGTTTCCTGAAATCTCAGCAAACATTTATTCACCCATCTTTATGATACTTGCAGGTAATGATCAGTACACCAGTCCCACTTGGCTCACCACATTTCGTTCTTCTAGGTTAAACGGTTCCTTTGCAGTAACCGTTTTCATGTTTAGGTTTCACTCTGTTTTCTCCTATATGGATACATGTAGTTGGAACTCTAAATCAAACACGGTTTGTGCTAGCTCTTTGAAACTTGGCACAATAATGTAGTTCCAAGTTCTATGGTAATGGTTTGAGTCCTATGGAAGTAGCCCCAAGCAGAGACTCACGAGAATCCCTTTCATTGAAAGGGGTTGCCAAGCTTCCAAAAAGTATGAGTTTCCTGAATCTCAGCAAACATTTTTTCACCCAATCTTGATGATACTTGCAGGAAATGATCAGTACACCAGTCTCACTTGGCTCACCAAATTTCGTTCTTCTAGGTTAAACCGTTCCTTTGCAGGAACCGTTTTCATGTTTAGGTTTCACTCTGTTTTCTCCTATACTGATACATGTAGTTGGAACTCTAAATCAAACACGGTTTGTGCTAGCTCTTTGAAACTTGGCATAATAATGTAGTTCCAAGTTCTATGGCTATGGTTTGTGTCGTATTGAAGTAGCCACAAGCGAGACTGACGAGAATCACTTTCATTGAAAGGGGTTGCCAAAATTCCAAAAAACTACGATTTTCCGGAAATCTCAACAATCATTTTTTCACCCAATATTGATGATACTTCCATTTAATGATCAGTGCACCAATCCCACTTGGCTCACCAAATTTTGTTCTTCTAGGTTATACCGTTGCTTTGCAGGAACCGTTTGCATGTTTAGATTTCACTCTGTTTTCTCCTATATGGATACATGTAGTTGGAACTCTAAAACAAACACGGTTTGTGCTAGCTCTTTGAAACTTGGCACAATAATGTAGTTCCAAGTTCTATGGCTATGGTTTGTGTCCTATGGAAGTAGCCCCAAGCAGAGACTGACGAGAATCACTTTCATAAAAAGGGGTTGCCAAGCTTCCAAAAATCTACGAGTTTCCTGAAATCTCAGCAAACATTTTTTCTCCCAATCTTGATGATACTTGCAGGTAATGATCAGTACACCAATCCCACTTGGCTCACCAAATTTCGTTCTTCTAGATTAAACCGTTCCTTTGCAGTAACCGTTTTCATGTTTAGGTTTCACTCTGATTTCTCCTATATGGATACATGTAGTTGGAACTCTAAGTCAAACACTGTTTGTGCTAGCTCTTTGAAACTTGGCACACTGATGTAGTTCCAAGTTGTATCGCGTTGGTTTGTGTCCTATTAAAGTGGCCCCAAGCAGAGACTGACAAGAATCACTTTCATTGAAAGGGGTTGCCAAGCTTCCAAAAAAACTACGAGTTTCCTGAAATCTCAGCAATCATTTTTTCACCCAATCTTGATGATACTTCCATTTAATGATCAGTACACCAATCCCACTTGGCTCACCAAATTTCGTTCTTCTAGGTTACACCGTTCCTTTGCAGTAACCGTATTCATGTTTAGGTTTCACTCTGTTTTCTCCTATATGGATACATGTAGTTGGAAATCTAAATCAAACACGGTTTGTGCTAGCTCTTTGAAACTTGGCACAATAATGTAGTTCCAAGTTCTATGGTAATGGTTTGAGTCCTGTGGAAGTAGCCCCAAGCAGAGACTCACGAGAATCCCTTTCATTGAAAGGGGTTGCCAAGCTTCCAAAAAGTATGAGTTTCCTGAATCTCAGCAAACATTTTTTCACCTAAACTTGATGATACTGGCAGGTAATGATCAGTACACCAATCCCACTTGGCTGAAAAAAATTTCGTTCTTCTAGTTTAAACCGTTCCTTTGCAGTAACCGTTTTCATGTTTAGGTTTCACTCTGTTTACTCATATATGGATACATGTAGTTGGAACTCCAAATCAAACACCGTATGTGCTAGCTCTTTGAAACTGGCACAATAATATAGTTCCAAGGTCTATGGCTATGGTTTGTGTCCTATGGAAATAGCCCCAAGCAGAGAATAACGAGAATCCCTTTCATTGAAAGTGATTGCCAAGCTTCCAAAAAACTACGAGTTTCCGGAAATCTCAGCAATCATTTTTTCACCCAATATTGATGATTCTTGCAGGTAATGATCAGTACACCAGTCCAACTTGGCTCACCAAATTTCGTTCTTCTAGGTTAAACCGTTCCTTTGCAGTAACCATTTTCATGTTTAGGTTTCACTCTGTTTTCTCCTATATAGATACATGTAGTTGGAACTCGAAATCAAACATGGTTTGTGCTAGCTCTTTGAAACTTGGCACAATAATGTAGTTCCAAGTTCTATGGCTATGGTTTGTGTCCTATGGAAGTAGCCCCAAGCAGAGACTGACGAGAATCACTTTCATTGAAAGGGTTGCCAAGCTTCCAAAAAACTACGAGTTTCCTGAAATCTGAGCAACCTTTTTTTCACAAATCGTGATGGTACTTGCAGGTAATGATCAGTACACCATTGCCACTTGGCTCACCAAATTTCGTTCTTCTAGGTTAAACCGTTCCCTTGCAGTAACCGTTTTCAGGTTTAGGATTCACTCTGTTTTCTCCTATATGGATACATGTCGTTGGAACTCTAAATCAAACACGGTTTGTGCTAGCCCTTTGAAAGTTGGCACAATAATGTAGTTCCAAGTTCTATGTTTATGGTTTGTGTCCTATGGAAGTAGCCCCAAGCAGAGACTGACGAGAATCACTTTCATTGAAAGGGGTTGCCAAGCTTCCAAAAAACTACGAGTTTCCTGAAATCTCAGCAAATATTTTTTCACCCAATCTTGATGATACTTGCAGGTAATGATCAGTACACCAGTCCCACTTGGCTCACCAACTTTCGTTCTTCTAGGTTAAACCGTTCCTTTGCAGTAACCGTTTTCATGTTTAGGTTTCACTCTGTTTTCTCCTATATGGATACATGTATTTCGAACTCTAAATCAAACACGGTTTGTGCTACCTCTTTGAAATTTGGCACAATAATGTAGTTCCAAGTTCTATGGCTATGGATTGTGTCCTATGGAAGTAGCCCCAAGCAGAGACTGCCGAGAATCACTTTCATTGAAAGGGGTTGCCAAGCTTCCAAAAAACTACGAGTTTCCTGAAATCTCAGCAAACATTTTTTCACCCAAACTTGATGATACATCCATTTAATGATCAGTACACCAATCCCACTAGGCTCACCAATTTTCGTTCTTCTAGGTTAAACCGTTCCTTTGCAGTAACCGTTTTCATGTTTAGGTTTCACTCTGTTTTCTCCTATATGGATACATGTAGTTAGAACTCAAAATCAAACACGGTTTGTGGTAGCTCTTTGAAACTTGGCACAATAATGTAGTTCCAAGTTCTATGGCTATGGATTGTGTCCTATAGAAGTAGCCCCAAGCAGAGACTGCCGAGAATCACTTTCATTGAAAGGGGTTGCCAAGCTTCCAAAAAACTACGAGTTTCCTGAAATCTCAGCAAACATTTTTTCACCCAATCTTGATGATACTTGCCGGTAATGATCAGTACATCAGTCCCACTTGGCTCACCAAATTTCGTTCTTATAGGTTAAAGCGTTCCTTTGCTGTAACCGTTTTCATGTTTAGGTTTCACTCTGTTTTCTCCTATATGGATACATGTAGTTGGAACTCTAAATCAAACACGGTTTGTGCTAGCTGTTTGAAACGTGGCACAATAATGTAGTTCCAAGTTCTATGGCTATGGTTTGTGTCCTATGGAAGTAGCCCCAAGCAGAGACTGACGAGAATCACTTTCATTGAAAGGGTTGCCAAGCTTCCAAAAAACTACGAGTTTCCTGAAATTTCAGCAAACATTTTTTCTCCCAATTTTTTTTGATACTTCCATTTAATGATCAGTACACCAATCCCACTTGGCTCACCAAATTTCGTTCTTCTAGGTTAAACCGTTCCTTTGCAGTAACCGTTTTCATGTTTAGGTTTCACTCTGATTTCTCCTATATGGATACATGTAGTTGGAACTCTAAATGAAACACTGTTTGTGCTAGCTCTTTGAAACTTGGCACAATAATGTAGTTCCAAGTTCTATGGCTATGGATTGTGTCCTATGGAAGTAGCCCCAAGCAGAGACTGACGAAAATCACTTTCATTGAAAGGGGTTGCCAAGCTTCCAAAAAACTACGAGTTTCCTGAAATCAGCAAACATTTTTTCACCCAATCTTGATGATACTTGCAGGTAATGATCAGTACATCAGTCCAACTTGGCTCACCAAATTTCGTTCTTCTAGATTAAACCGTTCCTTTGCAGTAACCGTTTTCATGTTTAGGTTTCACTCTATTTTCTCCTATATGGATACATGTATTTGGAAATCTAAATCAAACACGGTTTGTGCTAGCTCTTTGAAACGTGGCACAATAATGTAGTTCCAAGATCTATGGCTATGGTTTGTATCTTATGGAAGTAGCCCCAAGCAGAGAATGACGAGAATCACTTTCATTGAAAGGGTTGCCTAGCTTCCAAAAAACTACGAGTTTCCTGAAATCTCAGCAAACATTTTTTCACCCAATCTTGATGATACTTGCAGGTAATGATCAGTACACCAGTCCCACTTGGCTGACCAAGTTTCGTTCTTCTAGGTTAAACAATTCCTCTGCAGTAACCGTTTTCATTTTAGGGTTTCAATCTGTTTTCTCCTATACGGATACATGTAGTTGGAACCCTAAATCAAACACGGTTTGTGCAAGCTCTTTGAAACTTGGCACAATCATGTAGTTCCAAGTTCTATGGCTATTGTTTGTGTCCTATGGAAGTAGCCCCAAGCAGAGACTGACGAGAATCACTTTTATTGAAAGGGGTTGCCAAGCTTCCAAAAATCTAGGAGTTTCCTGAATTCTCAGCAAACATTTTTTCACCCAATCTTGATGATACTTGCAGGTAATGATCAGTACACCAGTCCCAATTGGCTCACCAAATTTCGTTCTTCTAGGTTAAACCGTTCCTTTGCAGTAACCGTTTTCATGTTTAGGTTCCACTCTGTTTTCTCCTATATGGATACATGTAGTTGGAACTCTAAATGAAACACTGTTTGTGCTAGCTCTTTGAAACTTGGCACAATAATGTAGTTCCAAGTTCTATGGCTATGGTTTTTTTCCTATGGAAGTAGCCACAAGCAGAGACTGACGAGAATCACTTTCATTGAAAGGGTTGCCAAGCTTCCAAAAAACTACGAGTTTCCTGAAATCTCAGCAAACATTTTTTCACCCAATCTTGATGATAATTGCAGGTAATGATCAGTACACCAATCCCACTTGGCTGACCAAGTTTCGTTATTCTAGGTTAAACAATTCCTCTGCAGTAACCGTTTTCATTTTTGGGTTTCAATCTGTTATCTCCTATATGGATACATGTAGTTGGAACCCTAAATCAAACACGGTTTGTGCAAGCTCTTTGAAACTTGGCACAATCATGTAGTTCCAAGTTCTATGGCTATGGTTTGTGTCCTATGGAAGTAGCCAGAAGCAGAGACTAACGAGAATCACTTTCATTGAAAGGGGTTGCCAAGCTTCCAAAAATCTAGGAGTTTCCTGAATTCTCAGCAAACATTTTTTCACCCAATCTTGATGATACTTGCAGGTAATGATCAGTACACCAGTCCCAATTGGCTCACCAAATTTCGTTCTTCTAGGTTAAACCGTTCCTTTGCAGTAACCGTTTTCATGTTTAGGTTCCACTGTGTTTTCTCCTATATGGATACATGTAGTTGGAACTCTAAATCAAACACGGTTTGTGCTAGCTCTTTGAAACTTGGCAAAATGATGTAGTTCCAAGTTCTATGGCTATGGTTTGTGTCCTATGGAAGTAGCCCAAAGCAGAGACTGACGAGAATCACTTTCATTGAAAGGGGTTGCCAAGCTTCCAAAAAACTACGAGTTTCCTGAAATCTCAGCAAACATTTTTTCACCCAAACTTGATGATACATCCATTTAATGATCAGTACACCAATCCCACTAGGCTCACCAATTTTCGTTCTTCTAGGTTAAACCGTTCCTTTGCAGTAACCGTTTTCATGTTTAGGTTTCACTCTGTTTTCTCCTATATGGATACATGTAGTTAGAACTCAAAATCAAACACGGTTTGTGGTAGCTCTTTGAAACTTGGCACAATAATGTAGTTCCAAGTTCTATGGCTATGGATTGTGTCCTATAGAAGTAGCCCCAAGCAGAGACTGCCGAGAATCACTTTCATTGAAAGGGGTTGCCAAGTTCCAAAAAACTACGAGTTTCCTGAAATCTCAGCAAACATTTTTTCACCCAATCTTGATGATACTTGCCGGTAATGATCAGTACACCAGTCCCACTTGGCTCACCAAATTTCGTTCTTATAGGTTAAAGCGTTCCTTTGCTGTAACCGTTTTCATGTTTAGGTTTCACTCTGTTTTCTCCTATATGGATACATGTAGTTGGAACTCTAAATCAAACACGGTTTGTGCTAGCTGTTTGAAACGTGGCACAATAATGTAGTTCCAAGTTCTATGGCTATGGTTTGTGTCCTATGGAAGTAGCCCCAAGCAGAGACTGACGAGAATCACTTTCATTGAAAGGGTTGCCAAGCTTCCAAAAAACTACGAGTTTCCTGAAATCTCAGCAAACATTTTTTCACCCAATCCTGATGATACTTGCAGGTAATGATCAGTACACCAGTCCCACTTGGCTGACCAAGTTTCGTTCTTCTAGGTTAAACAATTCCTCTGCAGTAACCGTTTTCATTTTTGGGTTTCAATCTGTTTTCTCCTATATGGATACATGTAGTTGGAACCCTAAATCAAACACGGTTTGTGCAAGCTCTTTGAAACTTGGCACAATCATGTAGTTCCAAGTTCTATGACTATGGTTTGTGTCTTATGGAAGTAGCCCAAAGCAGAGACTGACGAGAATCACTTTCATTGAAAGGGGTTGCCAAGCTTCCAAAAATCTAGGAGATTCCTGAATTCTCAGCAAACATTTTTTTCACCCAATCTTGATGATACTTGCAGGTAATGATCAGTACACCAGTCCCAATTGGCTCACCAAATTTCGTTCTTCTAGGTTAAACCGTTCCTTTGCAGTAACCGTTTTCATGTTTAGGTTCCACTCTGTTTTTTCCTATATGGATACATGTAGTTGGAACTCTAAATCAAACACGGTTTGTGCTAGCTCTTTGAAACTTGGCAAAATAATGTAGTTCCAAGTTCTATGGCTATGGTTTGTATCCTATGGAAGTAGCCCCAAGCAGAGACTGACGAGAATCACTTTCATTGAAAGGGGTTGCCAAGCTTCCAAAAAACTACGAGTTTCCTGAAATCTCAGCAAACATTTTTTCTCCCAATTTTTTTGATACTTCCATTTAATGATCAGTACACCAATCCCACTTGGCTCACCAAATTTCGTTCTTCTAGGTTAAACCGTTCCTTTGCAGTAACCGTTTTCATGTTTAGGTTTCACTCTGATTTCTCCTATATGGATACATGTAGTTGGAACTCTAAATGAAACACTGTTTGTGCTAGCTCTTTGAAACTTGGCACAATAATGTAGTTCCAAGTTCTATGGCTATGGATTGTGTCCTATGGAAGTAGCCCCAAGCAGAGACTGACGAAAATCACTTTCATTGAAAGGGGTTGCCAAGCTTCCAAAAAACTACGAGTTTCCTGAAATCAGCAAACATTTTTTCACCCAATCTTGATGATACTTGCAGGTAATGATCAGTACATCAGTCCAACTTGGCTCACCAAATTTCGTTCTTCTAGATTAAACCGTTCCTTTGCAGTAACCGTTTTCATGTTTCGGTTTCACTCTGATTTCTCCTATATGGATACATGTATTTGGAAATCTAAATCAAACACGGTTTGTGCTAGCTCTTTGAAACGTGGCACAATAATGTAGTTCCAAGATCTATGGCTATGGCTTGTATCTTATGGAAGTAGCCCCAAGCAGAGAATGACGAGAATCACTTTCATTGAAAGGGTTGCCAAGCTTCCAAAAAACTACGAGTTTCCTGAAATCTCAGCAAACATTTTTTCACCCAATCTTGATGATACTTGCAGGTAATGATCAGTACACCAGTCCCACTTGGCTGACCAAGTTTCGTTCTTCTAGGTTAAACAATTCCTCTGCAGTAACCGTTTTCATTTTATTGTTTCAATCTGTTTTCTCCTATACGGATACATGTAGTTGGAACCCTAAATCAAACAAGGTTTGTGCAAGCTCTTTGAAACTTGGCACAATAATGTAGTTCCAAGTTCTATGGCTATGGTTTTTGTCCTATGGAAGTAGCCACAAGCAGAGACTGACGAGAATCACTTTCATTGAAAGGGTTGCCAAGCTTCCAAAAAACTACGAGTTTCCTGAAATCTCAGCAAATATTTTTTCACCCAATCTTGATGATACTTGCAGGTAATGATCAGTACACCAGTCCCACTTGGCTGACCAAGTTTCGTTATTCTAGGTTAAACAGTTTCTCTGCAGTAACCGTTTTCATTTTTGGGTTTCAATCTGTTTTCTCCTATATGGATACATGTAGTTGGAACCCTAAATCAAACACGGTTTGTGCAAGCTCTTTGAAACTTGGCACAATCATGTAGTTCCAAGTTCTATGGCTATGGTTTGTGTCCTATGGAAGTAGCCAGAAGCAGAGACTAACGAGAATCACTTTCATTGAAAGGGGTTGCCAAGCTTCCAAAAATCTAGGAGTTTCCTAAATTCTCAGCAAACATTTTTTCACCCAATCTTGATGATACTTGCAGGTAATGATCAGTACACCAGTCCCAATTGGCTCACCAAATTTCGTTCTTCTAGGTTAAACCGTTCCTTTGCAGTAACCGTTTTCATGTTTAGGTTCCACTGTGTTTTCTCCTATATGGATACATGTAGTTGGAACTCTAAATCAAACACGGTTTGTGCTAGCTCTTTGAAACTTGGCAAAATGATGTAGTTCCAAGTTCTATGGCTACGGTTTGTATCCTATGGAAGTAGCCCCAAGCAGAGACTGACGAGAATCACTTTCATTGAAAGGGGTTGCCAAGCTTCCAAAAAACTACGAGTTTCCTGAAATCTCAGCAAACATTTTTTCTCCCAATTTTTTTGATACTTCCATTTAATGATCAGTACACCAATCCCACTTGGCTCACCAAATTTCGTTCTTCTAGGTTAAACCGTTCCTTTGCAGTAACCGTTTTCATGTTTAGGTTTCACTCTGATTTCTCCTATATGGATACATGTAGTTGGAACTCTAAATGAAACACTGTTTGTGCTAGCTCTTTGAAACTTGGCACAATAATGTAGTTCCAAGTTCTATGGCTATGGATTGTGTCCTATGGAAGTAGCCCCAAGCAGAGACTGCCGAGAATCACTTTCATTGAAAGGGGTTGCCAAGCTTCCAAAAAACTACGAGTTTCCTGAAATCTCAGCAAATATTTTTTCACCCAATCTTGATGATACTTGCAGGTACTGATCAGTACACAAGTCCCACTTGGCTGACCAAGTTTCGTTCTTCTAGGTTAAACCGTTCCTTTGCAGTAACCGTTTTCATGTTTAGGTTTCACTCTGTTTTCTCCTATATAGATACATGTATTTGGAACTCTAAATCAAACACGGTTTGTGCTAACTCTTTGAAACTTGGCACAATAATGTAGTTCCAAGTTCTATGGCTATGGTTTGTGTCCTATGGAAGTAGCCCCAAGCAGAGACTGACGAGAATCACTTTCATTGAAAGGGTTGCCAAGCTTCCAAAAAACTACGAGTTTCCTGAAATCTCAGCAAACATTTTTTCAACCAATCTTGATGATACTTGCAGGTAATGATCAGTACACCAGTCCCACTTGGCTGACCAAGTTTCGTTCTTCTAGGTTAAACAATTCCTCTGCAGTAACCGTTTTCATTTTTGGGTTTCAATCTGTTTTCTCCTATATGGATACATGTAGTTGGAACCCTAAATCAAACACGGTTTGTGCAAGCTCTTTGAAACTTGGCACAATCATGTAGTTCCAAGTTCTATGGCTATTGTTTGTGTCCCATGGAAGTAGCCCCAAGCAGAGACTGACGAGAATCCCTTTCATTGAAAGGGGTTGCCAAGCTTCCAAAAATCTAGGAGTTTCCTGAATTCTCAGCAAACATTTTTTCACCAATCTTGATGATACTTGCAGGTAATGATCAGTACACCAGTCCCAATTGGCTCACCAAATTTCGTTCTTCTAGGTTAAACCGTTCCTTTGCAGTAACCGTTTTCATGTTTAGGTTCCACTCTGTTTTCTCCTATAAGGATACATGTAGTTGGAACTCTAAATCAAACACGGTTTGTGCTAGCTCTTTGAAACTTGGCAAAATAATGTAGTTCCAAGTTCTATGGCTATGGTTTGTATCCTATGGAATTAGCCCCAAGCAGAGACTGACGAGAATCACTTTCATTGAAAGGGGTTGCCAAGCTTCCAAAAAACTACGAGTTTCCTGAAATCTCAGCAAACATTTTTTCACCCAATCTTGATGATACTTGCAGGTAATGATCAGTACATCAGTCCAACTTGGCTCACCAAATTTTCGTTCTTCTAGATTAAACCGTTCCTTTGCAGTAACCGTTTTCATGTTTAGGTTTCACTCTATTTTCTCCTATATGGATACATGTATTTGGAAGTCTAAATCAAACACGGTTTGTGCTAGCTCTTTGAAACGTGGCACAATAATATAGTTCCAAGATCTATAGCTATGGTTTGTATCTTATGGAAGTAGCCCCAAGCAGAGAATCACGAGAATCACTTTCATTGAAAGGGGTTGCCAAGCTTCCAAAAAACTACGAGTTTCCTGAAATTTCAGCAAACATTTTTTCACCCAATATTGATGATACATCCATTTAATGATCAGTGCACCAATCCCACTTGGCTCACCAAATTTCGTTCTTCTAGGTTAAACCCTTCCTTTGCAGTAACCGTTTTCATGTTTAGGTTTCACTCTGTTTTCTCCTATATGGATACATGTAGTTGGAACTCTAAATCAAACACGGTTTGTGCTAACTCTTTGAAACTTGGCACAATAATGTAGTTCCAAGTTCTATGGCTATGGTTTCTGTCCTATGGAAGTAGCCCCAAGCAGAGACTGACGAGAATCACTTTCATTGAAAGGGTTGCCAAGCTTCCAAAAAACTACGAGTTTCCTGAAATCTCAGCAAACATTTTTTCACCCAATCTTGATGATACTTGCAGGTAATGATCAGTACACCAGTCCCACTTGGCTGACCAAGTTTCGTTCTTCTAGGTTAAACAATTCCTCTGCAGTAACCGTTTTCATTTTGGGTTTCAATCTGTTTTCTCCTATATGGATACATGTAGTTGGAACCCTATATCAAACACGGTTTGTGCAAGCTCTTTGAAACTTGGCACAATCATGTAGTTCCAAGTTCTATGGCTATGGTTTGTGTCCTATGGAAGTAGCCCCAAGCAGAGACTGACGAGAATCACTTTCATTGAAAGGGGATGCCAAGCTTCCAAAAATCTAGGAGATTCCTGAATTCTCAGCAAACATTTTTTTCACCCAATCTTGATGATACTTGCAGGTAATGATCAGTACACCAGTCCCAATTGGCTCACCACATTTCGTTCTTCTATTTTAAACCGTTCCTTTGAAGTAACCGTTTTCATGTTTAGGTTCCACTCTGTTTTCTCCTATATGGATACATGTAGTTGGAACTCTAAATCAAACACGGTTTGTGCTAGCTCTTTGAAACTTGGCAAAATAATGTAGTTCCAAGTTCTATGGCTATGGTTTGTATCCTATTGAAGTAGCCCCAAGCAGAGACTGACGAGAATCACTTTCATTGAAAGGGGTTGCCAAGCTTCCAAAAAACTACGAGTTTCCTGAAATCTCAGCAAACATTTTTTCTCCCAATTTTTTTGATACTTCCATTTAATGATCAGTACACCAATCCCACTTGGCTCACCAAATTTCGTTCTTCTAGGTTAAACCGTTCCTTTGCAGTAACCGTTTTCATGTTTAGGTTTCACTCTGATTTCTCCTATATGGATACATGTAGTTGGAACTCTAAATGAAACACTGTTTGTGCTAGCTCTTTGAAACTTGGCACAATAATGTAGTTCCAAGTTCTATGGCTATGGATTGTGTCCTATGGAAGTAGCCCCAAGCAGAGACTGACGAAAATCACTTTCATTGAAAGGGGTTGCCAAGCTTCCAAAAAACTACGAGTTTCCTGAATTCAGCAAACATTTTTTCACCCAATCTTGATGATACTTGCAGGTAATGATCAGTACATCAGTCCAACTTGGCTCACCAAATTTCGTTCTTCTAGATTAAACCGTTCCTTTGCAGGAACCGTTTTCATGTTTAGGTTTCACTCTATTTTCTCCTATATGGATACATGTATTTGGGAATCTAAATCAAACACGGTTTGTGCTAGCTCTTTGAAACGTGGCACAATAATGTAGTTCCAAGATCTATGGCTATGGTTTGTATCTTATGGAAGTAGCCCCAAGCAGAGAATGACGAGAATCACTTTCATTGAAAGGGGTTGCCAAGCTTCCAAAAAACTACGAGTTTCCTGAAATTTCAGCAAACATTTTTTCACCCAATCTTGATGATACATCCATTTAATGATCAGTGCACCAATCCCACTTGGCTCACCAAGTTTCGTTCTTCTAGGTTAAACCGTTCCTTTGCAGTAACCGTTTTCATGTTTAGGTTTCACTCTGTTTTCTCCTATATAGATACATGTAGTTGGAACTCTAAATCAAACACGGTTTGTGCTAACTCTTTGAAACTTGGCACAATAATGCAGTTCCATGTTCTATGGCTATGGTTTGTGTCCTATGGAAGTAGCCCCAAGCAGAGACTGAAGAGAATCACTTTCATTGAAAGGGTTGCCAAGCTTCCAAAAAACTACGAGTTTCCTGAAATCTCAGCAAACATTTTTTCACCCAATCTTGATGATACTTGCAGGTAATGATCAGTACACCAGTCCCACTTGGCTGACAAAGTTTCGTTCTTCTACGTTAAACAATTCCTCTGCAGTAACCGTTTTCATTTTTGGGTTTCAATCTGTTTTCTCCTATATGGATACATGTAGTTGGAACCCTAAATCAAACACGGTTTGTGCAAGCTCTTTGAAACTTGGCACAATCATGTAGTTCCAAGTTCTATGGCTATTGTTTGTGTCCTATGGAAGTAGCCCCAAGCAGAGACTGACGAGAATCACTTTCATTGAAAGGGGTTGCCAGCTTCCAAAAATCTAGGAGTTTCCTGAATTCTCAGCAAACATTTTTTCACCCAATCTTGATGATACTTGCAGGTAATGATCAGGACACCAGTCCCAATTGGCTCACCAAATTTCGTTCTTCTAGGTTAAACCGTTCCTTTGCAGTAACCGTTTTCATGTTTAGGTTCCACTCTGTTTTCTCCTATATGGATACATGTAGTTGGAACTCTAAATCAAACACGGTTTGTGCTAGCTCTTTGAAACTTGGCAAAATAATGTAGTTCCAAGTTCTATGGCTATGGTTTGTATCCTATGGAAGTAGCCCCAAGCAGAGACTGACGAGAATCACTTTCATTGAAAGGGGTTGCCAAGCTTCCAAAAAACTACGAGTTTCCTGAAATCTCAGCAAACATTTTTTCTCCCAATTTTTTTGATACTTCCATTTAATGATCAGTACACCAATCCCACTTGGCTCACCAAATTTCGTTCTTCTAGGTTAAACCGTTCCTTTGCAGTAACCGTTTTCATGTTTAGGTTCCACTCTGTTTTCTCCTATATGGATACATGTAGTTGGAACTCTAAATCAAACACGGTTTGTGCTAGCTCTTTGAAACTTGGCAAAATAATGTAGTTCCAAGTTCTATGGCTATGGTTTGTATCCTATGGAAGTAGCCCCAAGCAGAGACTGACGAGAATCACTTTCATTGAAAGGGGTTGCCAAGCTTCCAAAAAACTACGAGTTTCCTGAAATCTCAGCAAACATTTTTTCACCCAATCTTGATGATACTTGCAGGTACTGATCAGTACACAAGTCCCACTTGGCTGACCAAGTTTCGTTCTTCTAGGTTAAACCGTTCCTTTGCAGTAACCGTTTTCATGTTTAGGTTTCACTCTGTTTTCTCCTATATAGATACATGTATTTGGAACTCTAAATCAAACACGGTTTGTGCTAACTCTTTGAAACTAGGCACAATAATGTAGTTCCAAGTTCTATGGCTATGGTTTGTGTCCTATGGAAGTAGCCCAAGCAGGGACTGACGAGAATCATTTTCATTGAAAGGCTTGCCAAGCTTCCAAAAAACTACGAGTTTCCTGAAATCTCAGCAAACATTTTTTCACCCAATCTTGATGATACTTGCAGGTAATGATCAGTACACCAGTCCCACTTGGCTGACCAAGTTCCGTTCTTCTAGGTTAAACAATTCCTCTGCAGTAACCGTTTTCATTTTTGGGTTTCAATCTGTTTTCTCCTATATGGATACATGTAGTTGGAACCCTAAATCAAACACGGTTTGTGCAAGCTCTTTGAAACTTGGCACAATCATGTAGTTCCAAGTTCTATGGCTATGGTTTGTGTCCTATGGAAGTAGCCCCAAGCAGAGACTGACGAGAATCACTTTCATTGAAAGGGGTTGCCAAGCTTCCAAAAATCTAGGAGATTCCTGAATTCTCAGCAAACATTTTTTTCACCCAATCTTGATGATACTTGCAGGGAATGATCAGTACACCAGTCCCAATTGGCTCACCAAATTTCGTTCTTCTAGGTTAAACCGTTCCTTTGCAGTAACCGTTTTCATGTTTAGGTTCCACTCTGTTTTCTCCTATATGGATACATGTAGTTGGAACTCTAAATCAAACACGGTTTGTGCTAGCTCTTTGAAACTTGGCAAAATAAAGTAGTTCCAAGTTCTCTGGCTATGGTTTGTATCCTATGGAAGTAGCCCCAAGCGGAGACTGACGAGAATCACTTTCATTGAAAGGGGTTGCCAAGCTTCCAAAAAACTACGAGTTTCAAGAAATCTCAGCAAACATTTTTTCTCCCAATTTTTTGATACTTCCATTTAATGATCAGTACACCAATCACACTTGGCTCACCAAATTTCGTTCTTCTAGGTTAAACCGTTCCTTTGCAGTAACCGTTTTCATGTGTAGGTTTCACTCTGATTTCTCCTATATGGATACATGTAGTTGGAACTCTAAATGAAACACTGTTTGTGCTAGATCTTTGAAACTTGGCACAATAATGTAGTTCCAAGTTCTATGGCTATGGATTGTGTCCTATGGACGTAGCCCCAAGCAGAGACTGACGAAAATCACTTTCATTGAAAGGGGTTGCCAAGCTTCCAAAAAACTACGATTTTCCTGAAATCAGCAAACATTTTTTCACCCAATCTTGATGATACTTGCAGGTAATGATCAGTACATCAGTCCAACTTGGCTCACCAAATTTCGTTCTTCTAGATTAAACCGTTCCTTTGCAGGAACCGTTTTCATGTTTAGGTTTCACTCTATTTTCTCCAATATGGATACATGTATTTGGAAGTCTAAATCAAACACGGTTTGTGCTAGCTCTTTGAAACGTGGCACAATAATATAGTTCCAAGATCTATTGCTATGGTTTGTATCTTATGGAAGTAGCCCCAAGCAGAGAATCACGAGAATCACTTTCATTGAAAGGGGTTGCCAAGCTTCAAAAAAACTACGAGTTTCCTGAAATTTCAGCAAACATTTTTTCACCCAATCTTGATGATACATCCATTTAATGATCAGTGCACCAATCCCACTTGGCTCACCAAATTTCGTTCTTCTAGGTTAAACCCTTCCTTTGCAGTAACCGTTTTCATGTTTAGGTTTCACTCTGTTTTCTCCTATATGGATACATGTATTTGGAACTCTAAATCAAACACGGTTTGTGCTAACTCTTTGAAACTTGGCACAATAATGTAGTTCCAAGTTCTATGGCTATGGTTTGTGTCCTATGGAAGTAGCCCCAAGCAGAGACTGACGAGAATCACTTTCATTGAAAGGGTTGCCAAGCTTCCAAAAAACTACGAGTTTCCTGAAATCTCAGCAAACATTTTTTCACCCAATCTTGATGATACTTGCAGGTAATGATCAGTACACCAGTCCCACTTGGCTGACCAAGTTTCGTTCTTCTAGGTTAAACAATTCCTCTGCAGTAACCGTTTTCATTTTTGGGTTTCAATCTGTTTTCTCCTATATGGATACATGTAGTTGGAACCCTAAATCAAACACGGTTTGTGCAAGCTCTTTGAAACTTGGCACAATCATGTAGTTCCAAGTTCTATGGCTATGGTTTGTGTCCTATGGAAGTAGCCCCAAGCAGAGACTGAGGAGAATCACTTTCATTGAAAGGGGTTGCCAAGCTTCCAAAAATCTAGGAGATTCCTGAATTCTCAGCAAACATTTTTTTCACCCAATCTTGATGATACTTGCAGGTAATGATCAGTACACCAGTCCCAATTGGCTCACCAAATTTCGTTCTTCTAGGTTAAACCGTTCCTTTGCAGTAACCGTTTTCATGTTTAGGTTCCACTCTGTTTTCTCCTATATGGATACATGTAGTTGGAACTCTAAATCAAACACGGTTTGTGCTAGCTCTTTGAAACTTGGCAAAATAATGTAGTTCCAAGTTCTATGGCTATGGTTTGTATCCTATGGAAGTAGCCCCAAGCAGAGACTGGCGAGAATCACTTTCATTGAAAGGGGTTGCCAAGCTTCCAAAAAACTACGAGTTTCCTGAAATCTCAGCAAACATTTTTTCTCCCAATTTTTTTGATACTTCCATTTAATGATCAGTACACCAATCCCACTTGGCTCACCAAATTTCGTTCTTCTAGGTTAAACCGTTCCTTTGCAGTAACCGTTTTCATGTTTAGGTTTCACTCTGATTTCTCCTATATGGATACATGTAGTTGGAACTCTAAATGAAACACTGTTTGTGCTAGCTCTTTGAAACTTGGCACAATAATGTAGTTCCAAGTTCTATGGCTATGGATTGTGTCCTATGGAAGTAGCCCCAAGCAGAGACTGACGAAAATCACTTTCATTGAAAGGGGTTGCCAAGCTTCCAAAAAACTACGAGTTTCCTGAAATCAGCAAACATTTTTTCACCCAATCTTGGTGATACTTGCAGGTAATTATCAGTACATCAGTCCAACTTGGCTCACCAAATTTCGTTCTTCTAGATTAAACCGTTCCTTTGCAGTAACCGTTTTCATTTTTAGGTTTCACTCTATTTTCTCCTATATGGATACATGTATTTGGAAATCTAAATCAAACACGTTTTGTGCTAGCTCTTTGAAACGTGGCACAATAATGTAGTTCCAAAATCTATTGCTATGGTTTGTATCTTATGGAAGTAGCCCCAAGCAGAGAATCACGAGAATCACTTTCATTGAAAGGGGTTGCCAAGCTTCAAAAAAACTACGAGTTTCCTGAAATTTCAGCAAACATTTTTTCACCCAATCTTGATGATACATCCATTTAATGATCAGTGCACCAATCCCACTTGGCTCACCAAATTTCGTTCTTCTAGGTTAAACCCTTCCTTTGCAGTAACCGTTTTCATGTTTAGGTTTCACTCTGTTTTCTCCTATATGGAT